>NW_027040531.1:0-165000 GCF_037179485.1 Ochlerotatus camptorhynchus | reverse complement strand
TCCCTAACTCTTTCACATTTGTCTACAGTTTGATTTCCTAATGCAATTGAAATGTTTGAAGTTGTTCTTTTTCTACTAAATGATATTAAGTTACATTTTTTTACATTCAATTCTAGTAGACTTTTTTTGCACCATATGTAGAATATGTGTATTTCATTCCGGAATATATTGATGCCTTCTTCATTTCATATTTCCAAAAAGAGCTTCATGTCGTCGGCATAAATAAGCAATTTAAGTTTTTTGAGAATGTAAGATATGTCGTTTACGTTTAGAATAAAAAGGAGAGGTTCCAAATGAGAGCCTTGGGGGACGCCTGAAGTGACTTGAGTTGGGCTCGATTTCTTTCCGTTGAATTTAATTATTTGTTGGCGGTTAGTTAAATATGATTCAAGCCATTTCAGGAGCCCTGACTTAATTCCAATTTTTTGCAGTTTAAAGAGTAACATTGGTATGTCAATGCGGTCAAATGCCTTGCTAAAGTCTGTATAGAGAGCTTCTACGTGGTTTCCATTATCCATTGCATTCAATGAATAGTCTATAAATTCAAGTAAGTTGGTCGAGGTCGAACGACCCTTGAAAAAGCCGTGTTGCATGTCAGTAATTCTATTATTGATTTGGAGAAATAATTTTTCGTTGATAATTGACTCGAAAAGGTTAGGAATGCAAGAGATAATGGCTATACCACGATAATTACGTACGTCACATTTTCGACCAGATTTAAAGATAGGTACTAGAAATGAGCTTTTCCAAATTTTAGGGAAGGTTCCGAATTCCAGGGACATATTAAAAAGCCAAAACAATGGAGCAGTGAGTTCCATTGCTAGACATTTAATAAATACTGGAGGAATTCCGTCAGGTCCAGGACCTTTTGAGGCATCTAAATTTTTTAAAGCCTGCAAAATGTCCTGCACTTGAAGTTGATTGAGGCCAATGTCCCTTGAAAATTCTGGATAAAATGCAAAATAATCGCGGTCACGATCTTCTTCAGAAAATGTCGTATAAATTTCTTGAAAAAATTTTGCGAATAGATTACAGTTTTTTTTTCCGAACTATCACCGACATTTTCGTCTAGATGCATTATTGAAGGAAAATTGTCAGATTTTAATTTCGTTTTTACGTAAATAAAGAAGTTCTTCGGACAGGACTTTATTTCACGTTCAGTTTTTGCATTATATTCTTCAAATGCAGTACTGATAGCAAAATTCAGTTGATCGCATAGATCCAAATAAATTAATAAATTATTACTACTATTGTGTTTTTTATAAATTTTATGTGCTTTTTGCTTCCGATTTTTCAAGTTTTTTATTTGTCTGTTAAACAAGACTGGATTTTGTGTGTTTCTGTTACGTCTTTTTTTCTTCAAAGGTATTTCTTCCGAAATTATTTCTGTTAAAATTTTGTAGAACACGTCTATACCAATTTCGACATTTCCTACATTCCTTAAAATTAATTGCCAATTGACACTGTTTAATTTAAATTTTATTTTTTCGTAGTCTGCAAATTTGTATTCAAAGACTTCTTCGTATTCGCAGTTGTTGGGTCTTTGGTTTTCATGCATAAATAAAGAATATTCGATTGCTGTGTGAAACGCTTCATTTTTCCACAGTGGATTTAATGATTCGGTCACACAGAAATCTTCATAAATATTCGTTAGTAAAAAGTCCAAATAGCAATTTTGTTGGTTTTTGATGTGGTTAATTTGGTTCAGTCCTAAATTAGCAGTTTTGTCAAAAATGAACTGCAATGTTTCATTATCCCCAACGACGATACATTCATTTTCAGAGTCCAGAATGAAGTCAGCATGGCGTTGATTAAAGTCTCCATAAATGTGAACTTTAACCTCAGGAGGAAGGTCAGATAGAATTTGTTCAGCACTTTGGAAGAAGGCTTCATAAGTGCTTTTATGAGCATGGTCTGGTGGAAAATACACTGAGGCGAACACGTGCGTTTCACCGGCTATGTGTGATTTCACCCAAATATGCTCAAATTCTGTAAATTTTGGTGTAAAGATAATTTCTGAGTTAAAATTGGCCGAAAGAGCTGTAAGAACTCCACCACCTGACTTCTTCTGTGTTGCATGAAAATTTCTGTCGTCTCTGAATACATTAAAGGCATTTCCAAAGATTTCTTCACTTTTTACGCTTTCGTCCCAGCTTGTTTCAGTTGCCAGAATGACCGAAAAGGATGAGCATAATAAATGTTGATAAATTTCCTTCATTTTAGCTGGGCTTTTCATGCGATTGAAATTTTGACAATAAATCAAAATTTCAGTCGCATTCTGTCTGTGTGAAGAAATTGTTGGAAATACGTCGGTTGATAAAGTATGGTCATTGTTATTATTAGTTACCTCAGTCTCATGCCGAGCATCGTTATATAGAAATAATGAGTCTTCCTCAAGGCAGTCCACATCGTGCTCTCTTGCCGTGCGGATCTATTTGCTTTTTGCTTAAGGAAGTGTTACTACTACCTAAAGCTACAACAAATTTAAACAGCACTTTTCAGTGCTCAATCTGTAAAAATTTTCTACCTTATTCAACTCCTCTTATTCCTCTTCGATCCTTGTTTGGACCCTACCCGAGGTAATCCTTCTTGGATATCGATTTGGAAGGAAGATCCTAAGAAATTTAAATGTTCAAATTGTGGTGAAAACCACAAATCCAATTTTTGGGAATGTAAGACTCGCAAAGCGATCCTACAATCTCGTTCTAACCGACAGGTAGGAAACGCTCCACGTTTCCGAAAAGGTACAAATTCCTCTGCTGTTAACAACGGTCAGCGAGGAACAAATTCTACATTCGTACCCGTAGGTACAAATATCACCCCTGCTTCAAATGTTTCATCTGTACCTACTCCTCTCGCTGCTAACAATGTTCAGCGAGTTAATGGAGCTACCTATGCTGCTATTGCAGCGGGTAGAAATCAAAATACTAACCAACGTTCTAACGGAAATTTTGACAATTTTGACTTAGGAAGCATTACTGCCCCTAAAATGGAATTTTTACAGAATTCATTAATTGACATGATTTCTGATATGCTTAAATCTAACTCCATGTTTGATGCTATTCAAACTGGAGTAAAATTTGCTAATAATATTGTCATGACTTTAAAATTCGGTAATGAAGACGAGCTATTTAATTTTTTGAGAGTTCATAACGTGCATATTGCCGTTATAACTGAAACGTTCCTAAAACCTGACCATAAGGTTAAGAAGGACGCAAATTACTTGATTTATAGAAATGATCGTCTTGATGGACCCTGTGGTGGCGTTGCCATCATTATTCATAGACGAATCAAACATAAAATTCTTTCTTCATTTGAAACCAAAGTTTTTGAAACTTTGGGAGTTTCTGTTGAAACAAAATTTGGACAACTTACGTTTATAGCTGCCTATTTGCCATTCCAATGCGTAGGCCAGCAAAAGAATTTTCTCAAGGGTGACCTCCAGAAACTTACCCGTCATAGGTCTAAATTCTTCATTATTGGTGATTTTAATGCAAAACACCGCTCATGGAATAATGCTCAAAGCAATTCCAATGGTAATATTCTGTTTGATGATTGTTCTGCAGGTTATTACACTATTCAATATCCAAACAGCCCAACATGCTTTTCTTCTGCAAGAAATCCCTCAACTATTGATTTGGTCTTAACTGATTCATGTCATCTTTGTAGCCAATTGGTTACCCATGCTGACTTCGGTTCTGATCACTTTCCAGTAACTTTTGAAATATCCCAAGAAATAATTTCCAATCCCAACAGCTTTACTTTTAATTACCATAGGGCTGATTGGGAGCAATATCGAACATTTATGGAATATAACTTCGATCCAAACATTCCTTTGCAAACCAAAGATGAAATTAATTATGCTCTTGAATCTCTGACTACTTCTATAGTTGAAGCAAGAGCTGCCTCAGTACCAAAATGCGAGGTTAAATTCGATTCAATTATAATAGACGATGATCTTCAGCTCTTGATCCGTCTTAAAAATGTCCGTAGGAGACAAATTCAAAGAACACGCGATCCTGCCATGAAAGTTATCTGGCGGGATTTGCAAAAACAAAAAGCAATTCTCTGCCCTGAGGAACAAAACTTTTGAAAATAATGTTTCTAAATTAGACCCGAGTTCCAAACCCTTTTGGAAACTCACAAAAATTTTGAAAAAACCTCAAAAGCCAATTCCAGCGCTTAAAGAAGGTGGTAAAATTTTGATCACAAATTTGGAAAAAGCTCAGAAACTTGCTAAGCAATTCGAGAGTTCCCATAATTTCAGTTTGGGTCTTACTAGTCCTATTGAGAATCAGGTTGCTAAAGGAAGAAGTCTTCGTGTTGTTTGCAGCAGACTGCAGAAAAGTTTAGATATTTTCTCTTCTTCTTTACAAAAATGGAAGATTTCTCCCAATGCTTCCAAAACTCAACTTATAATATTTCTACATAAGCCTAGAGCTTCGTTTTTGAAACCCAGTAGTAGTCACATAGTCACTATGAACGGAGATCCAATTTCCTGGTCAAACCAAGTGAAATATCTTGGATTAATACTTGACCATAAATTAACTTTTAAAGATCACATTGAGGGCATTCAAGCCAAATGTAACAAATATATAAAATGTTTGTATCCTCTTATAAACAGGAAATCCAAACTTTGCCTGACGAATAAACTTCTAATATTTAAACAAGTTTTTAGACCGGCCATGCTTTACGCTGTGCCAATATGGTCTAGTTGTTGCACTACCAGGAAAAAAGCACTTCAAAGGATTCAGAACAAAATTCTGAAGATGATTTTGAAGTTGGTAAAGTACTACCGAAGTACATAGAATTTCGAATGTTGAGACTTTAGCACAAATGTCCAACAAAATAATTAATAATTTCCGGCAAAAATCGTTACAATCCTCAATTGCAACGATTAATTCCCTTTATACTTAGATAAGATTTAGTTTTAGTTTTTAGTTTTAAGCTATCAATTGTTATACTAACATGCAGGTTTAAAAAACCTGTTTAAAATACTGAATTGCCAAGACAGGAACAATGTAAAAACACTTAGATATATATCATAACAATTAAGGCTGGTAAGTTACTGTAGTAACTGGAGCACCTAGGTTAAAATGAAATGTAATTTATTTTGAATTTGGAATAAATAAAGAGTTAAAAAAAGAAAAAAATTAGCGGCGTTTTGAAGATCTTTATTATTACTACAGATTAGCAAAATTTCAATATGTTTGGCTCATTGTATTTCAAGAAAATGTGCTTTTCTTAGGTAATCTAGTTTTTCTGAAATATCTCTAACTTCTTACACACTCCACCAAATAAGCCCAATACTATACTAATAACCAATAAATGGTTGATGAGCCAGCAGCTTAAAATTTAGAAATCTATCTTTTGAAGTTGTGCCTGTACAGTTGTTTTTCTGAAATGTAAGAACAGCTGTACACTCCATTTTGAGATACACTGTACATTGGAGAAATGGCTCTAATGTTAGCCATGGGTTTAAGATTGTGCCCATCGATTGGGCGCGCCGCCGCAGTAAAATCTTTCATGCCGCCGAATATATTTATGTGAAATGAAAAATCCGTAGCACCTTTTCGGTAAAATGCATCTTGAACGCGGTAAACTTAGAACTCGTGTGTGGTGCAGCGATTGTCATTTAGTTTTTTGACGTTTGTTCGCACTTTCTCGATCTAGCACATAGGAATGAAGCATTCGGATAGGTAGGTGAATAAGTGACTATTATTAACAACACGATAATATTTGAGCAATTTTTTGAATCTCTGACAGGTCCAAGTTGTACGGGATTCTACGTCAAATACATTAAAAAAAAGTTATATGACTACATTCAAATATGTATCAGACTAATTCCAGCATATCATTTATCGCTATCAACTATCGCTATCGCTATCGCCCATTAAAATGTTACGTAATGCAACAGATTGCTTTTTAATACTATGTAAAGGTGGACTTTTCTCATACTTAACACTCCGAATACGATGCCTCCGAAAAACGTGTAACGGCAAGTTTGCAATGGCACAACTTAGCCATTTCTTAATGAATTTCAAAAATTGTGGTACCTTTAGAATTTCTAGGGTTTCTAGATGATTTTGATTGCAAAAAACTTGAAAATAGAGTCGTCTACTTTTTTAAAAAGCGAAAAGAGTTGTTACACGTTTTTTTGAAAGGTGTGTTTGTAGGGTTTTGCAAGTGGCGCAAGATCTGTAATTTAGATTAATGGGCACAAATGTTCACAATTAGCCAGAATACAGTCATGGTTTCTATATATGGATCCTGGAGACAACGGAACGGTCCTCAAAAAATCCGGAACATCCGTAAAAATGGTCAATCCATGATCCTGATCCTAAAGCTCTGCGGTTTTTTTTTTGAAAACATTAGGAACTGTGATATAAACAAATATTTGGGGTCGTGACATAAACATGTACCTGGATGGCCATGGGACCGTCCTTCGGAAGATCCGGAACATCCGTAAAAGTGGACAATCCATGAAACTGATCCTAGAGATCCGTGTTTTTTTAACATTAGGATTTGTGATATAAGAATGAATTTGGGTCATGGACCCAGATGGCCATGGGACCATCCTCCGGAAGATCCGGAACATCCGTAAAAGTAGTAAATCCACGATCCTGATCCTAGAGCTCCACGTTTTTTTTTTATAAACATTAGGAACTGTGATGATAGAAAGAATTTGGGCTTGTGACATAAACATGAACCTGGATGTCTATAGGACCGTCCTCCGGATGATCCGGAACATCCGTAAAAGTGATCAATCCATGAAACTAATCCTAGAGCTACGTGGTTTTTTTAACATTAGGATCTGTGATATAAGAATGAATTTGGGTCATGGACCCAGATGGCCATCGGACCGTCCAGCGAAAGATCCGGAACGTCCGTGAAAGTGGTAAATCCACGATCCTGATCCTAGAGCTCCGCGTTTTTTTTTATAAACATTAGGAACTGTGATGATAGAAAGATGTCCATAGGACCTGGATGTCCATAGGACCGTCCTGCGGAGGATCCGGCACATCCGTAAAAGTGCTCCGTGGTTTTCTTGAAAACATCAAGAACTGTGATGATAGAAAGAATTTAGGCTTGTGACATAAACATGGTTCTTGGTGGGTATGGGACCGTTCTCCGAAAGATCCGGAACATTCGTGAAAGTGGAAAATTAACGAAACTGATCCTAGAACTCCGTGGTTTTCTTGAAAACGTTAGGAACTGCGATATTAGAATGATTTTGGGATCGTGATATAAACATGGACCCAGATAGCCATCGGAACGTCCTCCGGAAGATCCGAAAAAGTGGTCAATGTATGGAACTGATCCTAGAGCTGCACGGTTTTCTTTCGAAAACACTTGGAACTGTCATATATAAATTAATTTACAGTCGTGACATAAACATGTACCCAGAAGGCCATGGGACCGTCCTTCGCAAGATCTAGAACATCTTTAAAAATGGTCAATCCTCGAAACTGATCCTAGAGTTCTACGGTTTTTTCGAAAGCATGTGGAACTGCGAGAAATATTTTGGGGTCATGACATAAACATGGACCCAAATGGCCATGGGGCTATCCTCTGGTAAGTCCAGAATATCCGTAAGAGAGGTTAATCAATGAAACTGATCCTAGAGCTCCGCAAAAACATTAGGAACTGTGATATAAGAATGAATTTGTGATCGTAACTTAAATATGATAGATAACCATGGGACCGTCGTCCGGAAGATCAACAACATCCGTAAAATCGTCACTCCATCAAATTGAGAGGTGGGAGCATTACTATGACGAACACCTCAACGGTGATGCAGCAGAAAAAGGGTTGTAACACTTTGCCATACGACTCCACCAACACGCACTTGACATACTTTTGTAAACAAATTCTGCATGCACGGCCAATGAGAACGACTCAAAATTGAGTAAGAGTTACTCATATTTGAGTTCAGGTTACTCATATCCACGAAAGCGTACGTCACTCATAGAATGAGTAAAATTACGACGCTTTTCCGAGGAAAACTTCTCGAATATGAGGAAAACTGATTGTGGTTTTAGTCTGTCTACTAGTACACTTCTAACCTGTGTACAATTTTCTTAATTTTTCCCCATATTCGAGAAGTTTTCCCCGGAAAAGTGTCGGAAAATTTACTCAAACTATGAGTGACCTACGTTTTAGCGATTTTGAGTGATCTGAACTCAAATGTGAGTGGCTTTTTTTTGTCCAAGTGCGATTGGTTTGGAAATTTTTTGACGTAGGACTATGTCTTTGATTTATATATGGGGGTAGACTTTGTGAAATCAGAAAATGGAACAAAATTATGAAAGATTTTGAACGTTAATAACTCAGCTGCCCCTAGACCAATTTCAATAATTTTATCACCAATCGATCAGAAATACTCCTACGCATCTGTTGATTTAAGACTTTATCATTTTTAAAAATGTCACTATTGAAAAATGCACGAATGTGCAACTGTTGCAATGATAATTAAGATTATCACCGATTGCCTACGAAAAGCGATTTCCCTAACACAGATTTCAAAGTTGAGTTACATACGGTCTCACCAATCACCGCGTGGTAAGTGGCGGTGTTCTCCGGTACACAACGAAAGGCTCCCCGCAAGCAGCTAGCATCATCAGCAGCAGCAGTGCTTTCGGCAAGTGGTGTGGCGTTGAACATTGTTCTCCAGTACACAACGAAAAGCTGTCTGCAAGCAGCGAGTATCCATGCAATCAGCCATGAGTATCCATAGAAGAAAGAAGAAGCCACACCGCTATTGATTGGAATCAGTAGCTCTTCGTGAGTTTCTGTGGGCCATCTATGTCAAACGCGTCATACTGAAGAGTATAAACAGAGAGAACCCCGCTCAAATTCCTATTCCTACACAAAACACAAGCTCCTGCTGCAGTTAACAAATAAGATTTATTATACAGGGTGTTTGGTTCCGGGTTTTACATATTTTCAGGGTAGATAGGGCTCCTTAAGTTATGAAAAAATCCCCACTGCTGGACTAGATCTTTGGTTTTCTCATGTAGTGGTTCATCAGAGAGGAGAAGCTTAGTAATCCCCATTGCCTGCCCGTGGCACCATTCTATGCTATCGCGGCATGAGCCAGCAACGCCGGCCATAAACTTACCGTCTCCAACAATGAAACATGAAATTAAGCCCGCCCACCAGCAGCAAGGTGCAAAAACTAACCAAGGAAAGGGGAGTCATATTTTAACATGCTTAAAATAGTTTTCCTTGCTAAATTGTGTATGTTGTAAGGATGGGAACGAAATTTTTTGATTATTTGGCCCATTGTCACCCCCACTTACGGTTCCAGACATTTTTTCGGAAAATTAAACAAATATAGAGAACTTCAGTAAAGCATAAAAACATCATCACATCATTAAAGCAAAGTTCCGTGAGCGTATGTAATGTTTTCAAAACTTAAAAAAAATTAAGGAAACTTCAAGGAAATTCAATTAATTTCAGTAAAATTGCTAGCACTTCAAAAAAAAAATTGAGAAATTAAGGGCACTCTAGAGAACTTTGAGGGCATTCAGAAATCTTTGGGACAAATTTAATAACGTCAGGAAAGTCTAGACTATTGAAGAAGCTACGAATTAGAGTCGATAATAGAAGGGTAGTTCCATGAACTTCTGCAAAATCTTGAAACTTCAATGAAAATCATAGAACTATAGTAATTACAGTCAGGAATCCTTATTGCCGGATTCCTTATTGCCGGTATCCCTTATTGCCGGATCCTGTTCTTACATTGCACAGCAACATCTTATATGGACAAGCTTTGGAGACATAACATATTAAGGAAGTTCATGTGCACACTAGCGCTGCGTAGTGTGAGAGTTCTGAACTAATATGACCATCATCCGAAAGGACTTAGTCACCTGAACAACTTTGCTCAAGACAGCAACCTTCTATATGGCCAGGATCTCGAGATACAGCTTATACAGGAAATTCACTTGCACACTAGTGCCGCGTAGTGAGCGTGTTCTGAACTAATATGACCATCATCTGAAAGGACTTGATCACCTGCACAACTTTGCTGAAAACAGCAACTTACTATATGGCCAGGCTCTCGAGATACAGTTTATATAGGAATTGCACATGCTCACTAGCGCTGCGTAGTGAGAGAGTTCTGAACTAATATGGCCACCATCCGAAAGGACTTGGTCACCTGAACAACTTTGTTCAAGCCAGTAACTTTCTATATGGCCAGAATCACGAAATATTCTATGTTGGAAATATGATCCATATATTATAGCACCCGTCATAAGTAACATAAAAGTAAAGCGCCTCTAGCGGCGTAGTTCCCAATTTAACCTGAATCCAATGGCACAGGCTTGTTGGTCTAACCCAGTACAGCAACTTTGTCCAAGACAGTATAGCTTTATGTATTGAAACAAATGAGATAATCCACTACAGCCCCCATTAGTGAAAATCGTATAAGCTGTGGGTATCCTTATTCGCGGTTCCTTATTCACGCCCCCGTTACCCCGGCAATAAGGATTCCTGACTGTATTTCGTTTTTATATCCAAGAAAATTTCGGTAGCTTGAGGAAGTATAGAAATTTCAGAAAAACTTTGAAAGCTTTAAAAATACAGAGATCTTCAGAAACATTTTGAAGATTTCATATAAGTCTATGGAACTTAAGGATTTTCCATGAACATAGCAGATGCTTGGAATTTCTGCCAAAGAATGTATCAACGAATTTAAAATCGTTACATGTGATCCACGTGTTCAAATTCCACCAAACTGGGGTAGAGAAATTGTCAAAAGCTTTGCAGCAGCTGCTGGTGCTCATTGGATCAACAGAACTTTAAATTGGGTGCAACGTAAATTTTTTAATCTAAGAAGAATTAATGTTGCTCCAAAGTGTGATTGCGTCCCATTGGCAGCTATCCATTGTTCCCATGTTTTGAAATCCCTCACCTTCCCCATCCCTGTGTACTCAACACTCAAACGTTTCATTAGAATCGTCACAAAATTCCTCATCCAAAGCGATTCATCCAATTTAAAACACGTCAACCGTTCAACCATTGAAGAGGACAGCAATCGATACCACCCATCGTAAAACAACACCCATGGCAGGCAGGGTCGCGTCCAGTACCTACACTAATCATCAATTTCCTTCCCTGGATTCGGCCCTGTAACCAAAAACGAAATAAAATAAACGACAGAGCAAAAACTTACAGCAATGATTCACCACATCTGCTTCGACGGCGACGATTGTGTGCTGTAAGCAAAACGAACCACACCACGTCACCTATAGGAACACACCGAGAAAAGGGCAAGGCACAAAATTCCGACCATTTCAAACGGAATCGCTTTTCCGATAATCAAATCTGCTGGCTAGCGCTGGAGCTGGTCTGCTGCTATTACTGAGTTGTCATCTCAGCAAAAGTAACGAAACTGTTCCAATTCCCTCACCCATTTCCCCGAGATTCTTTGCTTCTTGCTGCTGGGCACGGATGTATTAGCTGTGAAGACTAGAAACGACGGACGACGTCAACGAGCAAAGATCACCACGGTCGTCGGTCGAGGATTTCAACCATTTTGTTTCAATTGAATTTCATCACCTCGTCGTTTCACCTACCGTAGCTGATTCCTCCGCAAACGAGCTTCAACGGAAATGGACAGAAAGAACAAAAAACAAAAGGTTGTAACACGATGGCCTGTTAAATTCCGACTGTGGTGAGCTGCTTGTGACAGGTTCGGGTTTTTGGACCGGCTTGTAAATGGATGATGGGAAGGAAGGATGAAAAAATCTTAATGGATTTGGAACCGCAAACCGATACGGTTTGGGATGTGTCTCGAAAGGATTTGTATTATTCCGGAGAAATGAAGTTTGTGGTAAAACTAAACATTTGTCTCTGATGTATTTAAGGAAGATGGATGAAGGTATTTTGTAATCAAGTGTCGAGAAATAAACATTTTTAATGTTTTCTCATAGCTACGCTTAAGAATTATGTTTGTTCAAGTCCAAACTCCGAAATACTGAGAAAATTTTCGGGTGGAATTTCCTTGATAAGGGAGCGTCCATTAATTACGTCACGCGAAAATCGTCCAAAATTGACCCCCCCCCCCTCCCCCATGTCACAGATTGTCACATTTTTTCCAACCCCCTTCCACACTGTTACGTCACACAATTAATACCCCCCCCCCTCCTTTGTACGAAGGCTGTAAAAAAATCGTGTGTTGTATCAAACGATATTTTAATTTGTCGGTTTTTCTGTGCATTTATTGCTTTTAATTAATCGAAACTCAGACCAAGGCAACTTTGATTTTATATTTCTTCAATCTTATTTCATGTGATGCCTCCATAAAGCTCAAATTCAATGCGTTTTGAGGTAATTGAAATAAAAAAATCAAATACATAGATAAAACAAACTTAACAAGATATCTGCAAATTCTCACTACTCGTCAGCCCATGGATTCTGCAGATGGTCTTTGATAGAAACCACAAGGATGTCACTACTCGGTTCTTCGGTAGAAACAGCGAGCAATGACGATGTTTCAGGAAAACCACTGAGATCCAGCTCTTCTTCATCAATCCACTCACAGTCCATATTTTCTCCACGGGCTACAATAGCCATCCATTCACGTTGACGTTTTGCAGCAACTCTAACGGGCCGAATTTTAGTTACAGTTGACTGCAACGTGGAGCTTTTCTTATGGATTTTCCTGTGTTCACGAAGCATTACTACTGAAGCAAAATACAGTCCACAGGTAGAACAAATTCGGTCGTTCAACATACTTTTCACAGAAGTACAATATAGATCATATGGAATCAGCTTATACCCGCTTGATGACTTTGGAAGTATTTTTTCGAGCTGTAGTGAATTCAAAACGAACATCGACGGAAAGCGCAGTGGTTCATCTTTTGTGAATCCAATCAAGCCATGTGACGTTTGTGACAGTGAAACTGGTGGTGGCAAAAACGTGTTGGGCAACACATGTCTTATGCTCCTTCGTAAAGGGGAACAACAGTTTCTGAAATAAAAAAATGTAACATTATATAGCAGGATCAGCTTACAATGCAAGTATTTTACCTGTTAGAACATTTCACTATCTGTAGCAAGTATTGACTGGTTCTCACGTGAGCTGCAAACCAGTTTTGGTCGAAACTGTGCAATGATTCTGGATTGGCCTCAGATGAATCAGGTTCAATATACTCAGCCAGCGTTGGATAGCCATCGATTGTCAAGTCGTTCCAAACTTCTGCAAGTAGCTCTCCAGCGTACTTGAAGTTTGTCTTCTCCAAAGTAGGATCAGTGGTCCTCAACTGGCTATCCAAATGGGCACCAAAGTGGTCATGAGGAATAATCAAACCAGCAAGCTCTTTGCTTAAAGGTGCCATGCGCCGTTCGACCCTATTGAAGGCGCTACGACCCGGTGCATTGGTTGCAACAAATAGTGCATCGAGGTTATGTTCTTTGAAGTGATGAATGGCTGACTGGATGACTTTTTGGTACCGCGGATTTTCATCGGGCCCACCGTCGACGATGAAAATTAGAACAGGTTTGATCAAACCATCAAATTTCAAAATGTTTTCAAATGGTTCAATAGAGCTCAGACGTTCAAAATCTAAAGCATGTGAGTATGCTGTGGATGACGAATGCTTGCCGGATCGTATGGCAATATAGGTGGGTCCAGAATATCCTACAGCTTCAGGTTTTCCTAGACCATTTGGTTTTATATCAATTCCTGCGTAGACGGAAGGAATAAGCTTGTGCTTATTCGCTACCACCCAGTCATGATCAGGGAGTGTTATCTTGTATTCCACATGCATAAGCATTGGAGACTGTTTATTGGCAGCCGCTAAACCAATAGCCACCCTTGCTTTGTCATCCTGACTGATAAAACCAGTTTCGTTGGGGCCGAGAATTGAAGCAAGTTCTTCCAGTGCTCTGATCGATGCTGTGCAGAAGCGGCCATCTGGGTGCTCATGATGCTTTGCGTTGCTAGCATGTAGCAGTTTTACAGGCACAGTAGAGATATGGCGCTTACCTTCACTTGAGTCAGCTCGTTTTGGAATCAGCCGTAGATAAGTTGCTGATCGTTTGATACTGAAACCTTTCGTTTGTAGTGCGACAGTCAGCTCGTTGAGAGTCTTGACACTCCTAACGCTTTCGTCATGACGTCTGTCGTGTGCAGCGGATCCATGCAATGCTATGTCACATATAGCTTTAAGCAAATCTGGCTGCTCCTCTTCTACACGTGGACGTCCTGGTGAACTCCGAACCGAAAAATAATTTCCTGGAATTATATTATTTTGTTTTTTATTTAGCATTTTTTGACCTATCATGCAAACGAAAGAAATAATTTTAAAAATATTTACCTGCTTCAGGGATGTCTTTGATCAACTGCAACTTTGCTTGCTTCGTTTTATCTCGGTGTTTCTGCTGTCGTTCTTGTTCGTTTGCTTTCAGTTTTATAGCCTTTTCCAGTTTCATTTTTTTATTCTTCAGATTTTCAAGTTTCACATGCTCATCATCCGTCAACAATCCAGAAGATTTTCTGTCAGACAAAAACACAACTTGGGAATTCACATCGTTGAGCTGCGCCTTGAGGTTTTCCTGAGCTGGTGCAGGGCGTTTCATAGCACTCGATGTTGAAGCTTGTGTGGTGTCATCCGGTTCCTTTGTTGAGGAAGCGGGTTTTGGTACAGATACTGGTGTCACGACGGATTCTTTAGCTGCGCTTAGAGATTTTCCCCAGAACTGGAGCAGCTTACCCTGCTTTTTCAGCAAAAGTCCCTCTAATTCTTTAATTTTATCTTTAACTTTAGCTTCAAGCACCTCGTTATCCTTATCCTTCCATTCATTCCAAAATCCAACGGCATCAGCCTGGCATTGTTGCCAGGCATGGAAAATCATTTACATTCATTTCATGCATTCATTTACATTCATTTGCCTCTAACTTTTTTCATCAACAGTATTCCGCGAAATGATATATAGAGCTTTAGTAGGTTTTGTTATTAGCTACAACTTTTGTCCATAACTCAAATCTGTATCTCTTATGCATCACGAACTAGAGCGGGCAGAACTTGTTACTGTTTTTCAGTGAATGTTAAATACATTCACTGAAAAACAGTAGTGGCTTCTGTTCGCTCTGGTTCATCATGCATAAGAGATACGGATTTAAGTTGCTAACAAAAGTTGTAGCTAATAACAAAGCCTACAAAAACTCCATACATCCTTTTGTGGAATTCTGTTGATGAAAAAAGTTAGGGACAAATGAATGTAAATGAATGCACGAAATGAATGCAAATGATTTACCATGCCTGATTGTTGCTTTTTCTTGTCCGGGAAAGCCTTCACAAAGGCATTGTACAGTGAACGAAACAGGTCTCCGCGATCCATGATCCAATGTTTTGAATCAAGTTTTAAAATGAGTTCAGCAATCTTGAATGGTCACACATTAAACTGCACTTTGCACCAATTCGAAACAAAAACTCTGAGACAATAGGGGGGCGAAAACAAAAACACTTTTCTGTCAAACGCGAACCAACTCCTGATTGGTCGTTTTAAAGTTTACGTATGCCGAGCGGACGTAAACAAACCCGAGCATTTTCACAATAGGGAATCTTTTTTCTTGTATTTTGACAGTCAGTCGTGTCTCCCAGAATGTGTTCGTTTTGGCACGGTCGCGAGAAAACAAGAACACGGTATATCTAAAAAAAGCCAGTTGTCTCCTCTTTCTCTTATGTCGTTTTCGTTTTTGCGGTGTAGCTACACCGGTGCTACACTGCCGTACACCGAAATATTTTAGGGTGTAGATATAGGATGCACCTTTGTTTACAAACAAATGATGTTGAGCTGTCAAAGACTCGCGCTTATTCCTGCTTACACTACACCAGTGCTACACCGCAAAAACGAAAACGACATTAGCGAAAACTGAATGAACGAGCATTTCAAGAGCAACTTTTCATTATGTCGTAAGTAACATTCGCACCAATCCGAGAAAAATAAAGTTTTGTTTTGATGACCGAAAAGTTATTCCTATTTCCAAGTAAACACATATAATCTCATAGTGATAGCAATGTTTAACATATTTAGCAGGGTTTTAATCATACAAATGCAAATCGCTAGCTTTCATGCTAAAAAATACTGGTTTTTGAGTCAAAAGTTATTAAACGTCGTTTGGTGGCCCCTATTGTTACTTTAGTCAAAGTGTATTTACCAGGATATTCGGGAGAATTATCAATTACGTCTCCTTACGTGCAGCCCATTCATCATTTTAGGACCACCGAAATCATCTTAGCAACAAACAGTTCGATTTATTCACTTTAATAATGAGAAAGCGAAACGACGAACGTACACTTTTCACGGGTTTCTCAGCGCTTTTACTTAAGTCAAACGGCATCTCCATAGAAATTGGGTGACTTAAGTAACATCGAAAGCTATTTTGATCGGAAGGTGATTACGTCAAAAAGCAATTTGGCTGGCAAATAAATTTAAAAATGGGATGTGATCCTATATTCGGACAGTATATAGTGTAATAGCAGGAGAATCGATTGACACTGATAGCTCGACTTTGTTTACCTTTGTTACATTCGACGTAATGAAAATTTGCTCTTGATTTGCTTCAACTGTCATTCACAAAACAAAACAAGGTAGCAATGGGCGACTTCGATTTTTTTCATCGTAAGTAGATTATAACTTTTTACTGCCACAAACTTTTTTTTTCTTAATTCAAATATATTCCTTTTGTATAAATGTTAGAATAAGCTTTCGATTCCGAACGACGCCTTTCATGTATCAAACAAGTTGTGGAATGCATTTAGAAGCAAAAAAGTTCACTCACTGTGTTTGCAGTAGGTCATCAAATCGATATTGAGCTGGAAATACACAGCAAAAAATTATTTTGATATCACATCAAAGTGGATGCACTACAATCATGTCGAAAATTTCATGTAATTTTTATGACCACATAAATAAACAAATGCAGTAAAAGCAGCGTAATGTCAGTTCATGCATTGTATTAATGATAATTTTGTCCGTTTTTAGCAAGTAATATTACACCATATTTTCGACATGATTGTAGTGCATCCAGTTTGACGTGATATCAAAATTATTTTTTTGCTGTGTAGGGCCTATCTACATTGGTCGATGAAAAAGACTTTCTCTTTCATTAATAACTCAGCTGCAAAAATATTTTTTTTTAATATTTAACGATTTGGACGCGCAAACAGCATGAAAGTTGTATGCATAGCCGTGGGTATCAATAGAGAAAGTCATTGAAGAGAGTCGATAAATGCAGGTATAGAAATGTAATCAATGACTTTAATCGTTGATTTCTCACGATCAAAAGTAAATCGGGCAAACATACACTTCCAATTGAAAGAACAAAAAAAATCCTTTAATATTAAGTTAATAATTTTTGTGATAAAAATTCATTAATGACTTAGGAAAATAACACCAATTCATCGATGTTGAAATGTTGTGATTTTATTTTGACTCATTTAAATTACAGAAAACAGACGTCCAAGCTTAGTCAGAAACTAGTTTATAGTTAAGTGGAAACATTGCCATGAAGTGGTGCTAGCATCTCCTGATTTCTTCTATAAATTTTCCATTTTGATTATATTTTCACTAGTGTCGATCAATTTTTTGTTGAAAATTGCCACAGGGGGCTAGTGGCATTTTGTAATTTGTGCAACGCTAGTGCCATCATGTTGTCAAAAAGGGTTTTTAAGATAGCAGGTCGGTGTTGGCGAAGCTTGAACGCATTGAAAATATTTATACGAGTTTTCAATCAAATTTTCCCCAGTTTCAACGTCTATTTTCTGTACTTTAATGTACTCATGCTATATTTAAGATATCAGAAATTTAAACAAAAATACATGTTGATGTGACGTCACGGCTGAACAAACACCCCCTCCCCCACTTGTCACATTTGGTCACATTTTCTGAAACCCCCTCCCCCCCTAGACGCGTGACGTAATTTTGGACGCTCCCTAAGAAGAGGATATTTTCTGAGAAAATTTGAGATGCTTCCATGAAAAACAAAACATCAAAGGAGGTTAAAGGGCTAAGCGTTCAACTGTAGCTCCTTCACATGTTTACCGCTTTGGTGCAGTGAAAAGTGTACTCCTCGGCGGAAATCAACACCACAGTTACACTTCATCTCAAATTGCCCCAGCTAATGATTTTAATCATCCTTTTCTTTATTTTTCTTGCAGGTGTCCCTGGGAAGCGTAACGAAATCTACTACAACTGCTGTCCGGAGCCTTACATAGATATCACATTTGCCATCATCATTCGGCGGCGGACGTTGTACTATTTTTTTAATTTGATCGTCCCGTGCGTGCTGATAGCGTCGATGGCACTGCTCGGATTCACACTACCGCCGGATTCCGGAGAAAAGTTATCATTAGGTTCGGACAGTGTGGGCATCCATCACCCCTCCCTTAAACAATTCCATTATCTGATCAGAACGATTCGCTTGAATGTTCATGCACATATTTCTCCCGGGGGAGCACTCTGAATCGGGGCAGCTGGAAATTGCTTTCGGTTCCACGAAGTGTCGTCAGTCGGAAAGTGCTTTTTTTTGCGTCTTTTATGGTTTAAGCATCAAATTGAAATGTTGTTGTGATATTTTTTTCGTTATACCTAGGTACCTACATATTGTGCAAGCATTTTCCCCGTTGACGATAATTGACCCAACCTGACTGCAGCTGACCCCGATGACGATGGCGTTCTTCTCCATTCCTATCCTGTCCTCAGTCCTCACTTTTCCAGCATCCGAGGATTAATTACCCGTATTTCTGTCTGCTTCCATTTCTCCGGTTATCTTTGTTTCAATTTTATGCGCGCGCTTTATCCTCTTTTTATACGGTGCACTCGGGGATCCGAACGGAACGGAACGGAATGGAACAAATACGACCCTCTTCGCGTGACCGTCCAGGTGTAACAATTTTATTATCATTGACTGTATTTTTAAACATGGTTGCTGAAACAATGCCAGCCACGTCGGATGCTGTTCCACTTTTAGGTGAGTATTCGGAGTTGGTCGACTGTGGGCTGAAATTGTTTGAAAGCATTTCCAAAAAAATAAATAAATTTGAAACTTGATCACAGCAAGTTTATGAGACCATGGCACTTTTTACACTCCCAATAAACACAATTCGTCTTATAATTTTCATTCATTAAAAAAAATTGCCTTGATAGGGTAATGGGATGTAATGTCAGCATAGCCCCTCACTTCGGCCTATCAAGCAAATAACGAATTTATTCAGCAGTAATTCAGAATAGTAACGAAAAACTAATATCACATCTGCTGTGAAAATGTAATCCGTAAATGAGTTGCCTGTTGTTGGGACAAATTTAGTACATTTATTGCTCTTTTTTAGAGAAAAAGTTTTGTGAAATTGTAATATTTTTCGATTTATGACGAACTTTAACCACGCAACTTCGAAGTCGTAGCACTGCAGGAACTTTGCTGGACGGGACAAAAGGTATGGAAAAGCGGGCATCGAGCGGCTACTTTCTACCGGCTTTGTAGTGCTGGGTAAGATGCACCAACGCGTGATTGGTTGGCAGCCGATCAACGCGAGGATGTGCAAGTTGAGGATTAAGGGCCGTTTCTTCAACTACAGCATCATCAACGTGCACTGCCCACACGAAGAGAGACCCGACGACGAGAAAGAAGCGTTCTATGCGCAGCTGGAGCAGGTGTACGACGGCTGTTTCTCAACGGGACGTCAAAATCGTCATCGGCGACATGAACGCTCAGGTAGGACGAGAGGCAATGTATAGACCGGGCCAAACAGCCTGCATGCCGTATCGAACGACAACGGCCAACGATGTGTGAACTTTGCAGCCTCCCGGGGTATGGTAGTTCGAAGTACCTTTTTCCCCCGCAAGGATATCCACAAAGCCACCTGGAGATCACCTGACCAACACACAGAAAACCAAATCGATCACGTTCTAATCGACGTGAAATTCTTCTCCGACATTATCAACGTCCGCACGTACCGCAGTGCGAACATAGATTCGGACCACTACCTAGTTGCAGTATGCATGCGCTCAAAACTCTCGACGGTGCATAACACACGTCGAAGTCGAACGCCTTGACCCAACATTGAGCAACTACGGGACACCGGAGTTGCCCAGGACTACGCGCAGCAGCTGGAAGTTGCACTACCCACGGAAGAGCAGCTTGGCGCAGCTTCTCTTGAAGGTGGCTGGAGGGACATCCGTTCAGCCATAGGTAGTACTGCTGCAGCGGCACTAGGTACTGCAATCCCGGACCGAAGAAATGACTGGTTTGACGGCGAATGCAAACTGTTAGTAGAGGAGAAGAATGCAGCACGGGCGAGAATGCTGCAACACCGCACGAGATTGAATGTGGAGCGATACAGACAAGCGCGGAACAGACAAATTTCGGTTTTCCGAAGGAAGAAGCGTCAGCAGGAAGACCGAGATCGCGAGGCGAAGGAAAATCTGTACCGCGTAAACGACACACGGAAGTTCTATGAGAAGCTAAATAGTTCGCGCAAAGGCTACGTGCCGCAAGCCGATATGTGCAAGGACTTGGACGGTAACCTTCTCACGAACGAGTGTGAGGTGATTGAGAGGTGGAAGCAGTACTATGACGAGCACCTCAACGGTGAAGCAGCAGAACACGGTGGCACGGCAACAGACCTTGGAGCACGCGCAGAAGACGACAGGCTACCGGTCCCTGATCTTCAAGAAGTTGAGGAGGAGATCGGTCGGCTGAAAAACAACAAAGCAACTGGTGTAGATCAACTACCAAGTGAGCTATTGAAATACGGTGGTGAAGCACTGGCTAGAGCGCTGCACTGGGTAATTGCCAAGATTTGGGAGGAGGATATATTACCAGAGGAGTGGATGGAAGGTGTCGTATGCCCAATCTACAAAAAGGACGACAAGTTGGATTGCTGCAACTACTGCGCGATCACACTGCTGAGCGCCGCCTACAAAGTACTCTCCCAAATTCTATGCCGCCGTCTGTCACCATATGCAACAGAGTTCGTGGGGCAATACCAGGCGGGATTCATGGGTGCCCGCGCTACCACGGACCAAATTTTCGCGATTCGGCAGGTTCTGCAGAAATGCCGCGAATATAACGTGCCCACACATCATTTGTTCATCGATTTCAAATCCGCATACGACACAATCGATCGAGATCAGCTATGGCAGACTATGCACGAGTGCGGACTTTCGAATAAACTGACGCGATTGGTCAAGGCGACGATGAATCGAGTGATGTGCGTTGTTCGAGTATCGGGGACACTCTCGAGTCCCTTTGAATCTCGAAGGGGTTACGGCAAGGTGATGGACTTTCGTGTCTGCTATTCAACATCGCGTTAGAAGGTGTGATCAGAAGAGCTGGGATAGACACGAGTGGCACGATCTTCATGAGGTCCATCCAGCTTCTTGGCTTCACCGATGACATTGACATGATGGCATGGAACTTTGAGATGATGGCGGAAACGTACATCCGACTGAAGGCTGAAGCTAGGCGGATTGGACTTGCCATCAACGCATCAAAGACAAAATACATGAAAGCAAGAGGTTCTAGGGAAGACAATGTTAGCCTCCCACCCCGAGTTCAGATTGACGGTGACGAAATCGAGGTGGTCGATGAGTTCGTGTATTTGGGCTCACTGGTGACCGCCGAAAATGATACCAGCAGAGAAATTCAAAGACGCATTATGGCAGGGAATCGTGCCTACTTTGGACTCCGGAGGACGCTCCGGTCGAATAAAATTCGCCGCCGCACGAAGTTGACTGTCTACAGGACGCTGATTAGACCGGTGGTCCTTTACGGCCGCGAGACCTGGACTATGCTCGTGGAGGACCAACACGCCCTTGGTGTTTTCGAACGGAAGGTGTTGCGTACCATCTACGGTGGAGTGCAGATGGATGACGGAACGTGGAGGAGGCGAATGAACCACGAATTGCACCAGCTGCTGGGAGAACCATCCATCGTCCACATTGCAAAAATTGGGCGACTACGGTGGGCTGGGCACGTCGTAAGAATGCCGCACGACGACCCAGTGAAAATGGTTCTAGAAAGCGACCCAACCGGAACAAGAAGAAGAGGCGCGCAGCGGGCAAGGTGGATCGACCAAGTAGAAGGTGACCTGCGGACACTTCGCAGACTACGAGGCTGGGGAACTGTGGCCATGGATCGAGTAGAGTGGAGACGACTTCTTCGGACAGCAGAGGACAGCAAGGCCTGATTGGTAAGGTAAGTAAGTTTCACTTGCAATGTGTTTTAACGTAATTTACGCTTTAAAACTATGGACCGAACTTTAAGGACATCATCAAGAGACTTGTTTTTAATTATGGCCTACGAAACTTATATGATGACTTTATATTGGTATCGGTAAAAGCATTTGCGTAGACGACTATTCTACAACTCTTTACTCCTGTAGAAAAATTCCATAATCAAATGTAAGTTTCG
Organism: Ochlerotatus camptorhynchus; assembly: GCF_037179485.1. Lineage (NCBI taxonomy): Eukaryota > Metazoa > Arthropoda > Insecta > Diptera > Culicidae > Ochlerotatus > Ochlerotatus camptorhynchus. The sequence continues at coordinate 142,571 of NW_027040531.1, read as the reverse complement.
AGTAACATAGCGGATGGTTTCTTTGCCTTTTCACTCTACCAATTCGCGTCTACAAAGCTTCTGCAGCTCTTTACCCCTATTAGAAAATCCGATAAGCAAACGTCACTGGATGCGTGAAACATTATCTACATTAACATCTTATTTGGTCGCTCTACAGAAAAATCCCGTAGCCAAGTGTCAATATTCCATGTCCGTAAGCGAAGTATTTAGAAAATCCTCTAATGTTAAGAAATACAAAACAGCCAGTGAGTAAAAAGCTCTGCAATTTATAGCTAACACGAATGTTTACATTCGTCATGCATGCAGCTAATCGTATCTTCCGTCCGAAGCTGGCGACACAATAAACAACATTGCCTAGTTATGTAAACATTCATTGCAGTGGATCCTGAATTGGATGAAATTTTGGTATTTGCTACATGGTAACTGGTAATTGCTAAAATGCACTGTAGGAAGTGATGCAATGTTTGGGTAATTAACTGAAGAATGATTCTGTTCATAGGTTTTGGGGAGAAACACCATTTTCAAGTTTCTGATGGACTGATTTTTTTTTTCAATTCATTTATGAACTTTTACAGTTACCTACCCACTGAGAACAACAATATTATCAGTTACGTCAGGCTGCTGTCATCGCGTAAAATTAACTATATTAGTTGACTATAATTCCTCGTGCATCAACATAATTTTATAAGATTTAAAATTAATCAGTATGTTTTTTAAATATTATTTAACTTCTTCTTCTCTTTTGCTGTATTATAGAGACTTTCTGCCTTTAGCTGGTTCGTCTCATAATTATTATTTAATTTTATAAGGCACACGACCGTCGAAATCAACTTATATCCCTAAGAAAAATAACCATAGAAGAAAGCTTAACGACGTGTTCGGGGTGTATTTTTTTTCGTTGATTTGTTTTCCGTCGATCTTGTTTTCCGTGCTGAGCAGTCTTGTAAGCGGTCACGGTAGTCGACACATTTTCTGTGATAATCGACTGCCTTTGCCTCCGACACTTGCAAAACAAGCTATCATAGTACAGTACCAAACTCAAATATCATTTGACAGGCTCTGTCGTACGATACTGGCGCCGAAGACCGTCACGAATGTATGTATTTTAGTTTTTCTCATAATAAGAGCTGCTGATGTTGTGCTTGTGTGAATTCTGAAAATAGCAAGCAATGATGTCCTAGGAATAACATTTCTGATCAGAAATGGTTTAATTTACACTAAACTGAGGAATTTGAACGAAATCACTCATGTCATATGATAGTTATTTGAAAATTTTCTTTTTGCTCGAATGTTATTCTATCGGTTGTGTTGTGTGAGAGAGACGACGGTAGAGCATGAGAGTACGGATAAAAACAGACTGTCGCGCATGACAACGAAGTGAGTATCGTAAAAAACGTCAACAGTTTCAACCCCTGTGTGCTGAGCACCAATGCTACCGACGCCAGGGAGGCAGCTCCCACACCTGGACCCTACCTATCGACTCATCAACTCATGAACCGGGGACCAACGGAGATGTTATGCCTCAGAACATCCCGGCGGCGCCGACTGGGATTGAACCCAGGCCTGCTGGGGTGAGAGGTAATCACGCTTACCACTACACCACCGGCGCCGCTAATTTAATATTATTTTTTTTATTAGGGATTTGAGCTCCGTTCACTCAAATTCGCAAAAACGCAGGCGACTCAAAGACTGAGTAAAATTTTCTTTGTTTTTTCACGCAGTATATATTGCAGTATACGTTTGCATTCGTTTGCATACCGGCAACGATAGCGGCTTTGTAATCATGGCAACAAGAATCCTTTTCTTCGAGAAGCCAACAAGAGATAGGGTTTTTGATCTAATTTCCGTTCTACTAAGCACCTCCCGCACTTTACCGTTGGATTTGATAAACAGTCAAACACTGTTGAGATATTATTAAAAATCTAGCACTGCTTTTGGATTCTAAATTCATCCTACGAGTTTCAATTCCATCCTAACGCATTGAAACGCTATTAGATTTTCTTCGTCCTACCGATGATGGTAGAAAAAGTGGATTTGCTAGGAGCACTTCTTTTCTTTTGAGAACAATGAGTGTAAATATGTACACAATGTGCTGTAATAGGCTCCATGTTGTGACTTATGAACTAACGGATCGGAACAAACGTATTATTGTTTTGTGCATGGTGAAATCATTGATATTATTGATGGTTTCTGCTTGATGGAACGGAAATGGGCGATAATGATGAAGTAGCTCTCTTCCCCATCGGAAGAGTTTTCTTTTCTGTTTTACAGTCACACTGCCCAAGCAACATTGCAAGTTTTATGGAGGTTTTAAAGCACGCTACAAGTCTAAATCATGGTCTACAGAACCCTTATAAAACCGAAATTGTTACTTGTGTAGCCATGGAAGTCTTTCATAGAGAGATATGGTTGGACAGGCTGGTAGAGGATGGTATAATTGCTGTGTCGATATTCTCTTCTTGGACCTTGAAAATCGAAGACTGGGGCACGCAAACTCTCAACAGCTCGTACCGAATCCGCATCAGGTCTCCAAGGTTTAGAGTCTCTAGTCGATAGATTAATGTAGGTAAGGGAAGTCGGCAAATTAGATCCGTAACTACGGGATAAGGATTGGCTCTTAAGACTGAGATGACTCGGACTATGTCATACGCAGTCATTGAGATCTCAGTGAAGCTTATTTTTGCCGAGATTTGCACAGCCGAGCTCAGTAGAAAAAAAAAAACTAAGTGTGTGGTTACGTATGAATGATAAGGAATGAAAAAGAAGCGCGATTTCACATGCCGGACCTTTGTAGATCGAGGGTCATCTTTGATAGGCCAAAGTTGCATCCATTTATAGACTCAATTAGAGTACAGTAGACCGATATTAAATCCACGTACCTGGAGAGTTTTCATGTTAAAATGGTGAGTTTTACAATTTTCCGTCGTGCCTAATTAATAGTCAAATAATAAGGATATTTAAGCTTGTATGTTGGCAGTGAAATATCTTTTGAAGCTCAATTATTAAATAAGATATGGCATAAAATGTAATTGAAGGCTTCATATTAACCATGGATAGGAACATGCACCCTATATAAATAAAACTTAATCACAAACAAACATTACAGAGCCTGTCTACACACCAAATTTTAGTTTTCATTATCAGTAAAACGGTTTGCTGGATCATGATCAGTAACAAAAAAAGCTTTACTGAAAAACAGAAAACGATATTTTTACCAAAAAATTCGGCTAACATAAACGGTTTGCTGGACACCCAGTAAAGAGCTGTCAATCTGTTAGCGTCACAGTCGCAAGTTTTTGCATTCATACGATTCGTACAAACGACCAAGGAGGAGGAGATAAACAAAACTACAAATATATAAAATTATGTTGGTAAGAGCACTGGGTATAATAAATTTTAATAAATTATGCATGGAAAAGACCCTGGCGATTTTTTCTTTAATATTTGTGTATTTGTATCAAAAATCTTTAACAGAAGCTGCCAGCCCCAAGTGAAAGTAAATTCAATTTACTGGTTTTATTTAGCAAAATTATGTGAGCTGTCAGAATTTTTTATTGCTGAAACATCAGTGAAGAAATATTGCTGAAATTTTTGTTGATTATCAGTCAAATGTTGTCATTATGACAAAAGTTAGAATTACTGAAAGATTCAACAGGTTTATTTTAGTGGAAAGTCTAAAATCAGCAAATTCTGATAAACTTCAATAGATCAAATTACTGGTCGCATTGGTGTTAGGTCAAAAGATTTCAAATAAAATTAATATAAATATCAAATCCAATAAGATTAAAAATCCTTAAAATGAAACTTTACAAGCTAGTTTATTATGGCTAATCATTCCAATTTGAGCTAAATTTCGGCAATTTTGAATCATGCAAAAGAAATATTCTACGGTTCCTGTATAAAATCACGATGGTTTCCTACTTCTGGAATCTTGAAAAATTTTCGAAATCCAGAGTCAAATTTATATTTCGACCGTTTGTTGAAAAATAGATCGTGATATTAATTAAATCAAATTATGAAAACCCAGAACCTTTAGAAATGTGTGTGGTTATTTTAGCAAGATTTCGAAAAAACAGTTTATTTTAAAATTTAATTTAAAAAAATCATATTTTTTTATGACAACAAGCTGTTGTTTATCAAACCGGGAAACTATCATGGATAACCGGGAACAATCGAGAATTTTAATTTTTAAATCCAGTGGCTATCCTGTTTGATGATATTTATGTCAAAAATGTGTGAAAGTGATCGACTTCATATCTTGATTACGTCGTTTTCATAATCTATATTGTATATGGTTGAATTTTTGAAGCTTTATCATCAACTTCATAAACATATGTTGAAGTTCAATTATTCCTAAAAAAAAATAAAGCATCCAAATAGGCCCACCATGACGATAGCATGAGATGACTTCACTTTACAAATAGTCTTTCTACTTCAGTCTACTACAAACCATTTCATAAAATGCTTCAAGACCAGATTTTCAATGACAAAAATTACGGAAGCGAATAACGCTGGTAGATTACCTTTTCGTGATGCGTTACTGGTATAAAATCTACCTGCAAAACCCTAGTTCTGACAACTTCAAACTAAGGGAACAGGATTTTTCAATAATCAAAGGAACACATTTTAGTCCTTGTTACTGTTTATGCTTTGTTAATAGTGACAAGACTCGGAGAAGTAAAGATTTCACTCGACAAAAATGCAACACCCACTTTCTTTTGTGTATAACATTGCATGGGTAAAAATTGATGGCATTTTGCGTAAAACTAGCTTAGAGTGTAATGTTTATGTGTGCGAAATCTCGTCACAATCTATCAAGTGGTTATGGCTTCCAAGCAGGCATGGAAAATCATTTGCATTCATTTCGTGCATTCATTTACATTCATTTCCCCTATCTTTTTGTATCAACAGAACTCCGCAAAATAATATATAGACCTTTTGTAGGTTTTGTTATTAGCTACAACTTTTGTAAACAACTCAAATCCGTATCTCTTATGCATGACAAACCAGAGCGAACAGAAGCCGCTACTGTTTTTCAATGAATGTATTTTACATTCACAAGATCACATAACAAGATCTGCCCGCTCTAATTCGTGATGCAGAAGAGATACAGCTTTAAAAAATGGGCAAAAGTTGTAGCAAATAACAAATCCTACTAAAGCTCTATACATTATTTTGCGGAATGCTGTTGATGACAAAAGTTAGAGGCAATTGAATGTAAATGAATGCATGAAATGAATGTAAATGATTTTCCATGCCAGCTTCCAAGCAAGAAGTGCTTAGACAAAAACTTATGGGAGCGGTCGTGGAAAATCCAGATCAGTCCCACAGGTGGATCGCGAAACAGTTTGGAATCGACAATTTGACCGTGTCCCGTGTGGTAAAATCGTTCGTCCCAGCGGCGAGCTGGTAGCAGAAGAAAAGCGAAGACGACTGACCCCGTGAACGCAAGGAAGGCGAGGAATTACTTCAAGCGCAATCCGAATCTTTCGATTCGGGACGTGGCCAAGAAGGTCAATTCTTCCGTCTGGTTCGTCCAGTAGACAATGAAACTTGCCGGACTTCATGTCTTCAAGGTAAGGAAAGCACCTAACCATACCGATAAACAGAATACGGTGGTCAAATCCCGCGCCAGGAAGCTGTACCGCGCTGTACATTAAAGTGGGCACCAAGCAGATTCCCGTCCTGGAGTTTTTCGTCGGCAAGTCCCGCCTGGATGTTCCGGAGAAGTTGCGGAATAAGAAGGTCGATAGGCAATCTGTGGGTATGGCAAATTCAGCAAGCCGTACATAACGACCGGCACCATCAACGGCCAAATATATAGAGAAGAATATCTCCAGAAGCGCTTGCTGTTCTTCCTCCGGTCCCACGAAGGTGACACACTGTTTTGGCCGGATCTGACATCGTGCCATCACGCGAAACCGGTGATGGAGTGGTACGAAGCCAACGGCTTTGTGCCATAGGAGGCAAATCCACCAAACTCGCTAGAACTTCGCCCAATAGGCAAGCACCAGAAAACAGGGAAGGTCTTCAAAAACGACAAGAATTTGAAGAAAGAGTGGATGAAAGTATATAAGAATGATGGCGCAAGTGTTGCACAGGATTTGATTGGGTTGTGTTAAGTCCAAAGTGCGGGCATTTTCCCTACACTGAAATAAGGACCATTGTTAAGAAAACTATTTTGCTGAAAATACTTATTATCAATATAACCACGCGTATTACTGTAAAATCTACTATGAATTCAGTTTAGTTTACTATGAATTTTAACAAATTTACTATAGTTCTGTAAATTGTTTTCTGCAAAAACGATTGGTGAGGGTATTTAATTTAAACCAGCAATATAGTATTTTTGCCAATGGATTTTGTTTCAGTGTAGGAGAGGAGGTTGAATAAACCAGATTTGCTAAAACATAGCTAATAGGGTATATGTCCCTAACTTCGGTCTAATATGAAGGCTTCAATTACATTTTATGCCGTATCTTATGTAATAATTGAGCTTCAGTCGATATTTCACTGTCAACATGTAAACTTAGATGTTCTTTTTATTTGGATATTGATTAGGAACGACTGAAAACATGAACCTCACCAACCGATCTACTGTACTCAAATAGGGTGCAACTTCGTCCTATTCAAGATGAACCTCGATCTACAAAAGATCGGCATGTGAAATCACGCTTTTTTTTACTCCTTATCATTCATACGTAACCACATTGTTGACGTCACTCTCACTTCTCGTGTAAGAATTGATGAGGATGAAAGAGACAGTTTTTTTTTCTTTCCGGCTGATCCAGATAACATACACAGTTCGAAAAAGTAGTGTAAATTTCTGTTCAATATGATGCACATAAATGGAGCGTCACAAATAATATACGTTTACATTATGTATCATGTAAAGTTCTGACACATTTCATGAAATGTAGCAAATATTGTATACAAAAGCCCATCTTTGTAAACAACATTGTTTGCAAGTTGCTCGTTTCCGTGAAATGAAATACAAGTCTACGTGAATGAACACACAATTCAAATCCAGAATTTTTATCTGTGTAAATCACGATGCTTTTAGAATAAAAATAAAGCCAAATAGATCATCTCACGACCACACATATAACGAACTGTCAAGTCAAGTAATAGCAAACCACACAATGCCATGCATAGACACTTCCAGCTATTTTCAACACATAGTTCGATAAAAGAATCTATTATCTAGCATCTTATATGGAAAACAAAGCAAGAAACGGATCTATAGCCAAGTTATTAACGAAAGATAAATTCGGCGAAGAGAATCGATCAATATTACTGTGGACCTTATGCATTGTTCGGCTTGAAAGTTTTTCGAAGCGCCTACACGGTAAATGAATATGACTCATATTTGAATCCCGATCATTCAAATTCGCAAAAACGTAAGTCACTCATAGAATGAGTAAATGTTTACTCAAATATGATTAAATGTCACTCATATATGAGTAAATGTCACTCAAATATGAGTGAAATAAAATCATATTTGATAAAAATTTACTCATTGTACGAGTGATCTACGCTTTTGCAAGTTTGATGGAAGGATTGACTTCATGCTATTTCTAAACAACCCAAATTCGAGTGCGATCTACTCATATCCGTCAAAAGTAGGGCTACCGAAAATTGAGCAAACAAAGTTGCAACTAAGATGACAAATGAACAACATTGCCCGGATTCAGGTCGATGTTTTCTATTCGTCATCTTGTTAGTCTAAGCTTTGTTTACTCAATTTAGTGTACCTTACTTTTGACAAATATTTGGGTTGTTTAGGTAAAGCGTTCGTACAGTGTCGGCCCGTCCTTTCACGCACAGATTAACATTTTGCATACGACTTCAGCTGGCTACGCAACCCGTAGAAAGCCCTGTTCGCGGCTGCAATACGCTTTTTCACCTCGCGGGTAACATCATTATCGCACGTCACTAAAGTACCAAGATAAACAAATTCGTCCACAACTTCAAATTTTTCGCCATCTAACACCACTTCACTACCAACACCACTATTGCTCCCACGCTTTCTACCGGCGACCATGTACTTCGTTTTGGTAGAATTTATCGTGAGACCAATCCTCGCTGTCTCCTTCTTAAAAGGCGCGAATGCCTCTTCCACTGCTCTACGGTCGATTCCGATGATGTCGATGTCATCCGCAAAACCAAGGAGCACATGTGCGACTTTGTGATGATGGTACCGTTACTCTACGCGCCAGCTCTCCTAATCGCTCCTTTGAGGGCGATTTTGAATAGCAAGTTCGAAAGAGCATCTCCCTGCTTCAACCCATCTAAGGTCACGAACGAGGCCGAAATCTCGTCTTTAACCCATACACATGATTTCGAACCATCCAGCGTTGCACGAATCAGCCTAATTAGTTTCGTTAGAAAACCGTGTTCTTGCATTATCTGCCATAGCTCGTTTCTCTTTACTGAATCGTACGCTGCCTTGAAATCTATGAACAGATGATGAGTCTGCAAGTTGTATTCCCGGAACTTCTCAAGGGTTTGACATTTGACGGAACATTTCAAGGGTTATAAACATTTGATCCGTCGTTGATCGACCCTCACGAAAACCAGCCTGGTATTCGCCGACGAAGGATTCCTCAAGCGGTCTCAATCTGTTGAATAGAACACGTGATAATATTTTGTACACCGAATTCAGAAGCGTGATTCCACTCCAGTCTGTGTCCCTTTTTGTAGAAGGGACAAACGAGACCATCTAACCAACTAGCGGGCAATTCTTCCTCCTCCCATATCTTGAGCAGTATACGGTGGATCATCTGGTGCAGCTGCTCACTTCCGTGTTTTAGAAGTTCGGCCGGGAGCTCGTCCTTCCCCGCAGCCTTACTGTTTTTTAGCTCTCGTATCGCTTTTTTCACCTCTTCTAGCGTTGGTGGTTCCACAGCTTGACCATCGTCGTCGATGTGTGTTCTGTTTGTAAATGCTCTCTCGTTCTCTCCGTTTAGCAACGTCTCGAAGTAATCCTTTCACCTGGCAGCCACCATCGTTTTATCTGTCAGCAGATTACCTTCACGGTCATAGCACATGGCGGGAGACGGCGCTGTCTTACTCCTCACGCCATTGACAGTTGCGTAAAATCTTCGCATATCATTCTGCTCCATACTTTCTTGCGCCTCAGCAATAACGCGTTCCTCGTACTGCCTTTTTTTCCTGCGATGGCACACTGTTTCCAAAGGTGCAAAAACGTGATCGAAATTGTTTTGACCTCTTAAACTTGATTTTTATGCTATAGTGTCTTCAGCAAAGTTTTTCTATGAAATATTTCACATATTATAGAGGTATCAGTTTGGTGATTAATCCCCCTAAAAGTGAAATGCAAATTTTCGTTTTCCTATTTTTGCATATAAAAATTTGCTTTGTTCGGCAAAGTTGTAGGAAATATTATTAGAAAAAGCTTTGCCAAAGACACCATACGTCTATCTGTTGAGTAGAATGGGTTTTTGTGGAGTTTTCTTTGAAACACCCCTAAAAACTAGTTTTTTTCAAAATTACTTTTTCTGGTAATTTTTTACAATTTTCAAATGTTCTACAAATTTGTCACACTCAAAACAATACACAACTTTCACGGAACAAGTGTATTTTTATCTCTCATACTTATTGAGTTATTGAAGATTTTAATCTAAAAAACGCATCTTTTTGGTATTGAAAATCTCTACAAGCCGCAAATTTCCGCAGATGAAACCATTTACATAAGAAACTATACAGTAATCACTATTGAATCCATGTATAACCGTTTGTCTCTCGCTGTCCCTTGCATGTAAAAACAAACACTCAAAAATCGATGGGTTCGTTTCTCGGCTGACCTTGCTACCCTGTACCGCTCTCTGTTCTGACGGGTACCAGACAACAACATCCGGCTTCTTGCGACGTTCTTCTCCTCTGTCACTCGCTGGCACTCCTCGTCAAACCACCCGTTCCGGGGGTGCCTCTGAGCTGTACCTATCACCTCTCGTGCTGTTGTGCTCACCGCTCCGTGGACAGCTTCCCACAGATTGTTGAGATTCTCGTTCACGTTGATTTCCGCTATCCGCTCATTTAGCTTCTGGTGGTACTCTGCAGCAACACCATCTACTGTCAAACGCTGGAACGCTGGAACGCTGGAACGCTGAAACGCATCGATCTCCGGTTTCTCGAACTCGTAACGGTCGATAGACGCGCTCGAATTTTCGCGACAACGAGGTAGTGATCCGAGTCGATATTAGGACCCCTGAGGGTCCTGACATCTACGACATCCGAGAAATGCCGACCATCCACCAACACGTGGTCGATCTGGGAGCAAGTTTCGCCATTAGGGTGTCTCCAGGTGTGCTTTCGGATATCCTTGCGTGCAAAGTGGGTGCTACTGATGGCCATATCACGAGCAGCAGCGAAGTTTATCAGCTTCAGGCCATTATCATTCGTTGCAGAGTGAAGGCTCTCTGTTCCAATGATTGCGCGTTTGTATCTCCGATGACAATCTTCAGGTCGTGTTTAGGGCACTCATCATAGGTTTTATCCAGGCTTTCATTAAACGCGTCCTTCACGTCATCGGATTTATCGTTAGTCGGTGCGTAGATGTTGATCAGGCTGTAATTGAAGAATTTGCCACGAATCCTCAAAACGCAGATGCGCTCGCTAACCGGTTTCCACCGCATAACCCGCTTCATCTGTTTCCCAATCACTACGGAACCAACTCCGTGTTCTGCTCTATCGCCACCGCTGTAGTAGATATGGTATTTGAACGATGTGTTGGCGATAGGATCTACCGCCCTGAATTCACGTTCTCCAGATCTAAGCCACCGTACTTCTTGAATAGCAGCCACACTCACATTCACCTTTTGCAGTTCACGGGCCAGAAGGCCCACTCGTCCAGGTTCATTTAACGTTCTGACATTCCAAGAACCGAGTTTCCATTCATTGTCCTTATTTCGTTGCCGTTGGGTCAGTTGCCGAAAATTCCGTTCGTTTTTTCTTCTTCTTACTTCATTTTTCTGAGTACTTTTATAATTCAGTATGCTACCGTCGTACCAGGGTCGCGATATCTACATCGTGTTGATGGGGCTGCCATCTTAGGTTTAGTTGACACGATTCAACATTTCTTGTTTCAGCCGCTGGATGCCAGACAGACGCTGTTCGAACCGCACCTCCTGGTGGACAGACGCTCGACGATTCGCACCTCCTCAGCCTTGCTATCATCACGATATGGGTTAATCGTGATGACATTGCCCACACCCCGCTACCAGCACATATATGGGCATATACCGGCTGTCATCATCCGACACGTGGAAGCGTGAGGTAGGAGCTTGTGAAGACCAGAGCTACGTTGGACGCTCTTTCCCCTGTGGTCCTCACCATTTTGGGGTGCATAGTTATAAAGCGCTTTTAAATTTGCAGTAAAGGCCCACGCACATTAGATCCGGATAGGACGCGTTGTTGCAAAGTGACAGCTAAATCTATTGTCTAACTGTCAAATTAACGTCAACGCAACGCAAACGGATCTAATGTGGGTAGCCCTTGATAACAGTGTGATATTGATTTATTAGGCTAGCATCCCTAATAAACAAATACCATAGATGAACTGTACACTGGATGGGTAAACTATCACACAATTGCTTTGGATGATACCCCGAACACGTAGTTAAGCTCTCTTTTATGGTTATTTTTTTATTAAATAGGTGTGTTACAAAAAGGTAAGTCCTTTCAATTTATGAAATTATCAGGTTTTTTGATGATCACCGAGCTCATTTTTGTCTGTTGCATTTTTTTCGAAAACAGGCTTTAGTCACAATGCCTGTTGAATGGTGAAGTTAATTTAAATTAAATTTTATAACAAATGAAAGTTTCTTGAAAGAAGGGATACTTTTGGATAAACTGCACTGAGTAAATTGTTCAGCGCTTATTTACTTTTGTGCAAGATAAAGGTGGTTATTGCTGATATTTTTTAATGAACTCTGCGGCAATTTGCACATTTTAGTCTGTGTTACTTGTTATGATTTATCCCAGGACGGATTTCACGCCAACTCGTCTTCGGAGTTGGCAGCACCCTCTCAGAACCTTATGAAACTTTGTGGGTGTGGAGACTTAGCAATTTTAAGCAACTTTGAGTACTTATTTTTTTCAAAATTTATCTCGCCTAACATTTGATAAGGGTCAAAGTTTTTTGTCGATTTTTTTTTCAAATCGATATAGCTTAAAAATGACAAGCCCTACAAAATAGTGATGTATGGCGAACTTTTAGCAAATAATCTGAAATTTTATAAAAAAATTTAAATAAATTAAAAAATTGGTTTCTACACTCTAAAAAAATATATTTAAAAATTAAAAGTCATTTTCCCAAAAATGGTACCCCTCAGATTTGCTTGATATTTTTTCTCATGAAAGGCAATATAATTACCTAACTTTTCTTCATACATCGCAAAGTGGGCGCTTTTAAGGAAAAAAAGTTGTTCGAACAACAACTTTTTCATGTTAATTTTTTTTTAGCGTGTTTCACTCAAAGTCGAATAGTAATACGCGCACAACCTTATTAAAATCCGTTGAAACTTAATGAGCATAAAGATTTTGACCTTTTGATAATCTGGGCGTGCTTAAAACAAAAACCTAGCCTAACATTTGAAAGGGCCTAATACAGAGGATTTTCCTGCATTTCGAATGGTGTTTTAATAAATGAAAACTCTAGTGTTTTTGTTTAGTGCATAATTTATTTTCCTATAATTCTCCATACAGAATTTGAGTTTTTCATTGATTATTAGTCTATCGGAAACAGAGTGAAATTTTTCGGAGTTTCCTTTGAATGTGAAAATCGCTTAGTAGAAATTATGTTTTGAGAAATAGGTACAAAACAATGAAATTTTTGTGTACCAGGTATAGTTTTTACATGACTGAACAGCTCCTTGAGTTCATCGGACATCTTTGTGTATTGATCATTTGATATGAAGCAGAAGTTCAATTTTGTTATGCTTGTATCTGTTTGTTTAACTGTCCAGTCATACAGTTCTTGTGGAGTTGTGATTGTGTTTCCATAATCTCGAGCAAGACTTGCTCTCTTTGCCATTCGTTTGAGAGTTCCTCCAATTGCGTCACATGGGCCTTTCCCATGAGACGTTGCGAAGAAGTGCCATTCTGCTTCCAATCCATACTTGGACTTGAAGTTGCACAAACTGGCAAAATTCTTTTTATTTTTGTAATGAGCCGCTGCTCCATCTGACATGAAAGTAATTTTTGTGAAACTAATAGATTGTTTAATGAAATCTAACAATTTTGATATAAATAATTGAACTGCTATTGTATCATGGGTAAATACTTCTGAAATAATAATAAAGCTTAAATTTTCCAACTTGTTTTCTTTTATGCAGTAAATTTCGAAAGGATGTATCGTAGCTTGATTATTGTTCCAATGATACCCCTGTGCTGAGTTTTGAATAATAAATGAATAATTTTCAGAAAAGTCGCAAATCACTAAAATTTCACCGTTTTGAAGAGAATTTTTTTTATTACTTAGGTAAGATGATTGCTCTTTATGAATAAAATCATGGGTTATGAGCTTTTCAACTTTTTCCGTCAAATATTGAACAAACTCATCTGCAGGTTTAATAATAGTTTCCAAATTACAACGGTCGGTAGTCAACCACTGTTGAAATAAAACTTCTTCCATATCATCTGCTTCTAATACTGATGTAAGTTCCCTCACGATACTATCTGTGGAAATGCATTCTTCACATGTACGATAAAAACAATCTATGGTTCTAATAGGACTACTGCAAAGTATTTTGTCTGCAATTTCTTTATATGAATCAAATTTTACACTATTGATAATCAATTTAACATTTTCATGTATAGTACAGACACATACATTATGTGTACCTGTACTATCCAACAGTATGCAATGCTTTGGTCGGAGCTGAGTGAACGAAGTAAATCCGAATTTAACACTTTTGTATTTCTCTTCAAAAATCATAAAAGCCTCTTTAAGAGACATCATCAATAAACGTTTCTGAACATGCTCTTTATATCCATTTCGATATTCAGAAACATAATCATTACTTCCTGGCATAGGCCTACTAATATCATCACTGTCAAAGAAATTTAAAACAATTTGTTTTTCAGTATCATTAAATCCATGACCACTTCTTGCTTTCTTACTACAAAGAATACCTTGTTCTCTGACTAGCCTTTTCATCTGTTTCACTGTATGATGGGGTGCATTAAACTCATTAACTATTTGATTCACTGACCATGATTTAGGGAGCACTGATAACACTTTTAATTTGTCATTTGTACTCGTAGAAGGCAAATTAAATTTCTCCTTTAACTGCATGATCATTTCGTCAAAATCATTTGATTTGTTGACATCGTCTGAATCCATCCCAAATATATTTTTACGCACTGCCTTTGTGATCTCTGCAGATTTTTTGACCACGATAATTCATACTTCTCATACTTCTCGATGAAATTGGTGATAACTGTAAGGTTGAAGCTATACAATTGAATTGTTCCACATTATATGAACCTTGGATCTGATCCGCTGATGGGATTGATTCTAGCGATGGATCTGTATCTGTAAAATTAAAGAAAAGAGAAAAAAAATATTACCACACATTAATATATAACGCTGTTAAGGTGATAGTACCATGAACGGGGGTGGTTTTGATAATAGGGGTAACTTTGGTAATGCAGCTAAGCCAAAAATTTATGACTTAAGGCACATCGTACGCAATATTTTGGATAGGAAACCGATGTTCCCTTCCAAAATAATGAATACGAAAAGCATTAAGTCATAACTTTTTGGATTAGCTGCATTATCAAAGTTACCTCCATTATCAAAGACATCCCCGTTTACGGTACATCGAAGCCGCATCTGAATTTTCCCCATGTTTGTGGAGCACGAGCTGCATAAACCGCATATCGTACAGTCGTGAAAATTTGATAGATTGTTCACCGAGGTTGGCCTACCAATCGATCAAATTTGTACGATAAGCGGTTCATCCAGCTCGTGTTCTAAAAAAAATGTTGAAAATGAAGTTGTATCTTCGATGTACAATCCTTAAACCACACAGTTGAAACAGTTAAAGTTATTATTATTTACCTAGTGTATCATCAAATTCCTGATGTTCTGATTGCTGATGACTTGTTGATGGTTGCGGCTCTTCAAACTTCCGAGCATGGCTTGATTCTTTTCCATCCGATCGCCTCTTTTTCGGGAGAGGTGTCCTATTGTGCACTAAAATTCCACGACACGATTCACAAATACGCATTGTTACATCCAATTGATGATCAAAGCCCCATGAATGTATTTTCTCTATGAGACTTGATGATAAATTACGTAAATTATTGCGGCTGCAATTGGGATTGTTTATGTTGGCACTACATTGCACCCTTTTAATAATCAATTCAGCAGATTTTTCCATTGTTGTATATATAAACACTTTTTCGTTTCAACAACTATGCAGCACTACACTTTCAACAACTATGCACTACAGCAACTATGAGCATTGTTGTGATATCACCAAACTTAAATATTAGATTATGTCGGTAGAAACAGACTGCGGTGCTTTAAGTTTATACCTTATATCTCTCATGTGACTACCTGCGTTGTTATATAACTGCTATATAGCAGGTAACTTAACGATTATTTTAGGAATGCCTTAAATAATCGTTAAGTTACCTGCGCTATTATATGTATTCACTTGAGAGATGAGGTATATATGCATATTGCTTACTAATGGACACACCTAATACATAAAAATAAATGAATGATTATTTTTCTAATTAAATTAATCACAAATACATGAATTGAAATCTTTTCATGAATAAAACATACTAAGTGATTTTTACTTAGTTTACCTGTTGATTTGGAACAATTTGAGGGTGGTTTTATAGAAGTTGGATAGAGTGTATGCATATATTATAATACAATCCATCACAGGAAAGTGCAAACCATGCTGAGATGGCTGTTCCTCATAAGAACGTTTTGTTCTGAACTCTTATTGGACGATTTGCAGGTAACTTCTCTGTACCCTTTTCAAATGTTAGGCTAGATTTCGCCCAGATTATCGAAAAGTATACCCATAAAGTTTAATCGAATTTTAATAAGGTTGTGCGCGTATTACTATTCGACTTTGAGTGAAACACGCTAAAAAAAAATTAACATGAAAAAGTTGTTGTTCGAACAACTTTTTTTCCTTAAAAGCGCCCACTTTGCGATGTATGAAGAAAATTTAGGTAATTATATTGCCTTTCATGAGAAAAAATATCAAGCAAATCTGAGGGGTACCATTTTTGGGAAAATGACTTTTAATTTTTAAATATATTTTTTAGAGTGTAGAAACCGATTTTTTATTTTATTTAAATTTTTTTATAAAATTTCAGATTATTTGCTAAAAGTTCGCCATACATCACTTTTTTGTAGGGCTTGTCATTTTTAAGCTATATCGATTTGAAAAAAAAATCGACAAAAAACTTTGACCCTTATCAAATGTTAGGCGAGATAAATTTTGAAAAAAATAAGTACGCAAAGTTGCTTAAAATTGCTAAGTCTCCACACCCACAAAGTTCCATAAGGTTCTGAGAGGGTGCTGCCAACCACTGGATGAGTTGGCGTGAAATCCGTCCCAGGCTTCTATTGTAGAAAATCGTAACTGATAGATCTTGGGCCGAACGCTTCGGAGTGTTTAGAAAAATAGGGCGCACGCTTGATTCAGTTTTGGATACATTATTGACTGCTTTCGAGAACGTAATTTAATTTGAATTTCTTGTTTAATCAGGGCTTGATGATAATATGAACAATGCGTATAGAGCAAATTGAAACATTGAACGTCACGTGAAAGTGAAAGCTACGGTGCAAAAAACGCGGTCCCAGGTCTTTTCATAATAAAGTTTGGGGTTTGGGTTTGAATAGTTACAACATCTCGAGTACCGGTATGATTTTATATGAGGGGCTCGGTGGCCTTAGAGTGACCGTTTTTGCTTACTGAGCAGAACATCATGAGTATAATTCTCCACAATCGTTTTATTTGTTAATATGCATCAATTCTTAGAAAAGAAAGTTTGTTTGGGCTTGTTTTGCATGTATAACTTTTCCAAGTTCCTCATTTCTTCATTGTGAAAGTTGGTCACGCCATGATCCACCTTTAGCCGCTGACTTGCTCCTGCTTGCTGTAGGACCAAGTGCTACGCCGTCCGAAGCGGTAATGAGCAGAGGCAGGAAAGCAGCGCTGTTTTATTTCTTTTCAGGTTCAAGCAGAACGATGTACAGCCAAATGGTACTCGATTATGACGATTGGGTTTGGGAAAATTGTTTATTTTATGAAAACAGAGATAAAATTATCATTTGTGCATTTTTCGAATTTTTTTTATGGAAAATTGAAAAAAATATTATAAATATTCTAGCAGATTTGTAATGTAATATCCTATCGATTGTCGTATTTGGATTTTATTTTTATCTATAAATGACAAAATTACAAGCGTTCAAAACCTAACACTATTTCACCAAACATATTTTTTTATTTGCACCTCAGTATAGTCGTCAAAGAAGTAGTTGTACGTTAAAATAACATTTTGCCTACGGGATTTTTCAGTGGACATTTGCAGAGTCGTCGTCAACGCAAATGGTTTCACCAATATCAAAAGAAAGTTATCAAATAAATTTCGTAAGCCATAATTAGGAACAAGCATCAAACTTACGTCCCTAATTTTCAATACCGATTCGATCCAATCGATGGCACACCGAAAATCTTCTGTAACTTTTGAACCGTATGAGTAAAAAACCTAAAAAATTGAGTAAATCTTAATCATAATGTCAAGTTTCATAGTTATTAGTTCTAATTGGCGTTGACGGCGACTCTGTAGCTCTTTACTCCTATGAGAAAATCCATAAGCAAACGTCAGACTGTGCGTGAAACATGGCGGACTTTGTACTATCCATTCACTCCATCGAAAATTCCCATAAGAAACTGTCTAAATTTGCTGGAAGAGCAAATTTTTCGACGGTGCCGTCAACGCCAATCATGCCGTCCAAACAAGAAATTGTCCGTGAAAAATTTTTGTGCACTTACAATCAAAATCCAGAGGCCATGCTTGGCATACACAGTTTTGGTCACGAACTGCTCATTTGCCAATCACTTTTCATAGAGTTGACGAAATTTAGTTCTTTTTGAATCAGTTTAAAGAATATAGTTTAAGCTTGTTATGATTTTAATTCTAGTAATAAACTGTATTTGAATTTGCGTTGCAAATTTGAAGCGAGAAATGTTCGCTGCACATCTCAGACTTTGAGTGTACAAATTCATTGGTCTTGATTCAAATGTTAAGATTTATCTACTCTTTGCATGCCTATCATACAATTATCCTAATCTATCAATAACTTTAAAGAAAAATAAATTTCAACAACTGAGTGAAAAGTTATTAACAAATGAGCAGCTGGTGTGTACAACTGTGCATGCTTAGCATGCCAGAGGCGTCCCACCGATGGATCGCTAAAAAACTTGGAATTGCAAATACAACTGTGTCTCGTGTGATAAGAACCTTCAAGGAGCATGGTCGTAAAAGTGGTCCAATGGACAGAAAAATTACCTATAAGGTTGTGCAACAGTTCAAGAACCGTCCAAACATGTCAATTCGAGATGTCGCTAAAAAGTACAAGGTGTCAGTCGGTTTTGTGCAGAAAACCATGAAGCGTGCTGGGTTACATGTTTAAAAGGTGTAACGGAATGAAAAGCAAAACATCACTGCGAAAACCCGCGCCCGGAAACTTTACACGAAGTTGCGTACCAAATCGTGTTGCATCGTGATGGATGACGAAACTTACACGGTAAAAAATGTTCATGTAAAGTGATTTGGTGTTGAATTTGCAATACTTGCCAAACATTGCAAATCGATGTGAAAATCCCTTGGAAGAGATCATATCGCAGCACGATTAAATCAACAGCAAATCATTTCATTTTAGATTGTAATGCACATCGTTGTTGATGTGCTGTCCTTTGAACTCGAAATGTCAAGCATACTGATATTAAAAATCAATCACCTAATTTATCCTTGGGTTTCATGTTTGCTGAATATGGATTTAAATATTATATTGCCTTGTTCATACTGCAAGCCTTGTTATGTGTTATTCAGAATATGACCATAGAACATATATCATATTACTACCCAGATCACATGTAGGTGTGTTGTAGAAGTAACATTGAGCAATCAATTTGATAATTTTGACAATGTTTTGTAATAGAACTTATCTGAATAATATATTTTTTAAATTCTTTATTTAAGAGATTTTTAGCCGAAGGCTAGTTCATCTCTACAATCTGAATAATACACTATTATTGAATACAACAACAATTTCGTAACACGCGTGCTCTAGAATGCAAATTATTTCGGGTGAAAATGGAGAATTATCACTTTCTTGCTCTTAGTTAATTTGTTGTTAACTTGCCATCTTCGCGAGTAATGTTTGGCATGTGCGTTTTTGATATTTGCTTCCAAAAGCAAAACTAATCAAATTCAATGGATGAAAACAGTGGTGCCAATTCAAATGATAATCATTTTGATTTAAAGGTGTTATACAATACATATTTTGCAACAACAAATCACTTTGTTTCAAAACGCAAATCACTTGAAAATCAATGATAAATCACTTCGATTCGTAGTGCCGCAGGACAGACTGAGAAGAGTGCCTTAAGAAGCGTCTCTTGCCATTCATAAGGAATTTCAAATGATTCACTCTGTTTTGGCCTGATCTAGCATTCTGCCACTACACTCGAAACGTGTTGGAGTGGTACCGAGTCAATGGAGTCAATTTCGTGCCAAAAGATATGAACCCACCAAATTCACCGGAATTTTGCCCAAATAAAAAAAAATCAGGGCTATTATGAAGACGTAACTTGACGAACATTCCAAAACTATTACAGAAAATTTGTGTAAAAACAACAAAAACACTCGGAAAATTGGTTGTATCAAATTTGTTGGGTGGAGTGAAAAAGAAAGTGCGGGAATTCGTGATGGGAGACCAAATTTAATAAAAAAAATAAAATTGTAAATCATAACTCATTAGTAGTTTTTCATTCCCTGAAAATTTCAAGAAAATCCGATTTATCCGATTTAATTTTGGTGTATTCCATTTTTATCGAATACACCCTTTATGTTGTTCACAGATCTTCGATTTTCTCTAAATAAATTCGGTACCGACTTGAAACTTAATTTTATTATTTTCAGCCCACAGTTCATACGTACTCATGATACAACTGATCCTTTAACTGAAAATATCCTTTCTCTTTCTCGTTCACAGGCACATATTTTAACTGCATCATGTTTATGGTTGCATCATCCGTTGTTTCAACAATTTTAATTTTAAATTATCATCATAGAAATGCGGACACACACGAAATGTCTGATTGGGTGAGTATACCCAACGTCCCGATGCCATTCTGTCGTTTGTTATTGTGCGTTTGTACGAACGAACTAACTAACTAACCATCATCGTCATCATCCGGTGGTCCATGGCTACCTACCACCAGTAGGTTGTCAGTAGAATCACCATTTTAATGAATACTTATGACCAACTGCCAGCTGCTGAGGTAACCAGGACGGTTCGTATTCAAAAGTCAGCATGTGGAAAACCTGTCAGTCTCAGCGCATTCCAAAATGAAAGTCTCTTTTGCATTTTCGACTGGTGTTGTCCCAGTTCCAGCTCAGCCATAGACGTAGAGGAAAAAGGAAACGACTTCCAACGCAACAACAATGACAACAACGAACGACTAGGTTAGGTTTTGGGAACGGCACGCTGATTGTGATGATGAATAGGATGGTCTTTATTGAGATTCGGAAATGACGCAGCCGGTTGGTTGTGTGTAGTTAGATTTGATCTTGTGTTTGATTCACATTTTTCGGGTTAGATTTGACCTGGCACTCGTGCTCTAGGTGCGAACGAGGAGTCAAATAGATGGAACTAATTTACTTGTAGGAGCTCTTTTGGTTGGATGAAAACGCTTTCCGAAAACAGGAATCTCGGATTGACAACGCTGACACAGACCGCTGCAGAGATGCGGTTGTTCCAGTTAGGTTCGGGTTGATGAACGTCATTGTCTTAATTGGATTCGAGGCATCAATTTCAGCGAAATCAAATTTGAGTAAAAAGTCACAGGAAGCGAGTTTCCATCGAACATCAAAGTAAACCACATTCAGTTGGTAGACCGAGCGCTCTCAAGAACGTTCTGGGTGGAAAATTGCTTTCTAGTGCTTTGGGAGTTTTGAGGAAAATATCGGATCATAACTAACTGATATTTTACCATCCCATGTGATGGATCACATCGACACATCATCCATTGGGATAACAGTTTGTCAACTGACATTAATTGGGTCAAACATTGGCCGCACAAATTCATCTGTGCGCATCCGAAATTATTGCCAAACAGACGCTCCAGTGATCAATCAACGGAGACATCTCTTTTGGCTATAACGGCCCAACAGGAACATTTCGCCTACTCTCAACTATCCACTATTGTTAGTTCAGAGATGTCTATGGCTGTAATATGTTTGAATTCGTATATTGTGTGCCAAACACATACATTGATACTCTGTGCTCAAGGTTGCTGGGAAAAATTCTAACCTGAAAAATTCCATGATTGGACTGAAAATTGAACCCACCACTTTCGGCGAGATATGACTTTCTTATATAGAACACGCTCGCAATCGAATCTGGTCAGTCGTTTTCGCGGTGGCTGAGCCATTCAACATAGAATCATACTACCTCTGAACCAGTCTGCCGGGTGAATTTGAAACATATCCCAATGAACGTGCTTCACAAACTTTAACCCACGGCACAGGAACGAAGCGGCAATGCAATTAAAATTGTTTAACGTATGCTTATAGAATTAGAGTTTTGCATACAATTTGCATCGATCGACAGACGGCGAACAAGGGATATGACAGTTGCTGATGGCAGTGGCAATTTTTGCACCTCGTGGTTTTTGATTATTGCAGTGCGGTGCAGTTGAGTGCGTTACCGGTTGGCCAGAACAACTGCATTCTTTACGTACTGTATGGAGGGGGAGATTATCCTTTCGGTTGATGATGAGATGTTTTGGCACGTGCGTTTGACTAGGATCGATGGGTGCGCTTTTCAGGCTCGTTGACTTTCACGGAATAACAAGTGGATTAGATTCAGAATAGTGGAATGATCATGATGACCTGTTCGAACATTTGAAACATTATAAGGTCAGGCAAGGCCTTCCGATAGCCTCGTCAAGAGGCATTCCAAACTGGGGGCGGAGGGTTTAACGTTTGGACCTACTAAGCTAAACCTGCTCTTTGTTTCCATTTTTCAAGTGAATTTTTTTCACAAAATGGAAAATTTTCACAGGAGATGACTTCTAAGTTTATTTGCCTTTCTGTACGTACCGTAAGATTTGATATACAGAAACAAATTGATGAGATAGGGGAAATGGATGTAAGGTCGGTTAATTTGGGCCGATACATAATTTCAGCAATCGACTATTTTTCAATAGCACCAAATGATGCGTTCATCTAAATAATATTGATAAATAGCAGATTTTTAGCGATGGACCAAATCTTAGATCCATAGACCAACATTAGATCCATTTCCCTTATTGTTAAAAATCTAACACTGCTTCTTTACCCTAAACTCGGTCTACGGATTCTAAATTAGGCCTAATGCATTGAAACGCCATTTAAATGCCATTCTGATGACAAAATAACGCATTTTCGCACGGGATTTTTGGTTTATTCAATAGATAATAAAAAAAGCGAAAATTGATTAGAAGAAATTCTTGCTGAAATTTTCCATTCCCGAGATATTCGTTGTCATTCATATAAATTCAAGATTGTTTTACTTTTTCTAGCATCCTGGAGAAAACCTTACCTTAATTTGAAGTGTTTCTAGTTAATTGACAAAGTTATGTGGTATCCGGTAATTGCGAGAATTGTTTTGTACCTAGGGGAATTTACGTATTCTCGGCAACCTTAGCAGCGACCTTCTTTCTATAGCCTTTTTCTCTATGGAACGCACACATATGCAGTATTGGTTTGTTTACAATCTTTTGCTGCTCTAACAATTTCAGTCGAAATAATTGTCAAAAACTGTTTTGAAACGCTTTTACAAAGCTCCAATCTTTTCTAGTGAGAGCGAGTATTGTCGGCAACCAGTTTTTCTTTGGCAACCGTTCCATTTGAACTGCATGTAAATCTGCTGTTCTATTGAGTTCTCCAAGCAGGATCTCACGAATCCTACACTAATAATATAATTTTACACACACTAGCGTATACTGTCATGTGCACGGTAAGAATAAAACATCCATTTATGATTTAAAGTGAACCCATTGTCAATAAAAGTGGCACTACTAATTAATCAATAATTTATTATGTCAATTAAGTAGTAACTATTTGCTACTGTTAGCAGAAACTCATTGTTGTTAAAATAATGTACTCATTAATGAGTAAAGCCACTTTTATTAAAAACGGGTTAAATTTTAATCATAAAAGGGTATTTGACTGTTATCGTGCAAGCGTAGGGTTTGTTTTCGTTTTGTTGTTTATTTTTACTTTAGAATGACAGTTCTTACAGCAAACAAAAAATTTCTCACAGCTAACAAAAAAATTCATCTCACTAACACACGCAAATCTCACCAATACGAACCCGCCTGGAGAGGACTATTATCGGCAATTCGAAATCAGCTACAATTTGTAGTGCGTGTGTTTCATTTCAAGAAAACCCTGCTAGATTGCTTTTTCTCAGTGGTAAAAATATAGTCAAATTGAAGCTGAAAGCATAAAGAATCGTTTGCATGCATTCAGCGAAGTGTTTTCGTAAGAAAATCCAGTGAAAATAGTGTTTCAATTTGGGTTGCCGGAAATAGTCTGTCATGCCGAAGCCGTCATTTCCCCTACCACTTCAATACTGTTACGCATTTGACCACAAACGTAGCAACCAAACGTTACATTATTAAAGAGCCTTGGGGGTGATGTCGCGAGCAGCAAGGCGATGTTCAATGAAAATTAGCTCTTAAACAATTATAATTTATGGTGATAGTGAAAAGATCCATTTAGTGACCTTTTGAAAATTTATAAAGCATTAATTTTAACAGATTTGAAGAAACAATTCTCATCGGTTAGTGTATTAAGAATTATAATCAATCCGTTCAATCTTCTCCCAGTTGACGAGGACGACACTGACTCAGAGGGCAATGACGGAAGTCCTTTTGTTTTCAAAGGTCCTTCAAGGAAGCGATCCAAGAATGACTCGCAGAAAATTAAAAAAACTGACTCCCAAGCCCCCTTGGATAAATCAAGAGGTCACGGAAATAAACCGAAACCCAATCCACCGGGTTTTAAGCCTGTCGATTATGACAAAGAATTTCCGGGGCTTCCGGGAACATCTAAAACCCCAGATGTCCCAGTTTTGTAACCAGAACAGCAGAACGCCATGTTCACGCTTTCTGGAATTGTGGACAGCATTCTCGATCTGTTCAACATCACTGACCCTCTTCGGAGCATCATTAACATGATGCTTCCAATCGTGAAACCTTTTCTGAAGCAATTTGCTTCCAAGTGGCCCCTCCTTGCTTCATTCGTATCCTTCGATGGATAATTTTCCAAAAAATGATAAGGTATCTCTCCTTCAATGGAATTGTAGAAGCATTTTACCAAAACTAGACATATTCAAATTTTTACTGCATAACATACACTGTGATGCGTTTGCTCTCTGCGAAACATGGCTCTCTCCAGATGTTAACCTTTCTCTTCACGACTACAACATTATCCGTCTCGATCGTGCAGATTCGTACGGTGGGGTGCTCTTAGGGGTCAACAAACAACACTCATTCTACAGAATCGACCTTCCTCCAGTGTCAGGTATTGAAATTGTCGCATGTCAGGTGAATATTAGAGGTAAAACCTTCAGTATTACTTCGTTATACATCCCTCCGAGAACGGCTGTTTCTCGGCGAGCGCTATCTGACATCTGCTCAGTGCTACCTGTGCCGCGGTTGATCTTAGGGGATTTTAATTCCCACGGTACAGGCTGGGGAGAGCTGTACGATGACAACCGCTCAACCATCATCTATGACCTATGCGACGATTTCAATATGACCATTCTAAACACCGGTGAAGTAACTCGAATAGCCAAACCTCCAGCAAGAGAGAGCAGACTAGACTTGTCACTCTGTTCGAACTCACTATCATTGGATTGCATGTGGGAGGTAATCCATGACCCCTATGGTAGTGATCATTTGCCCATCAAAATTTCGATTTCCAACGGTTCATCTTCACAGTGTCCAATCAACATCACGTACGATCTCACGAGAAACATCAATTGGGAAGAATACGCGAACGCGGTCCGTGACGGTTCAGAATCGGTCGACGTTCTCTCTCCGTTGGATGAGTACTCCTTCCTATCGCGGCTCATAGTGGATTGCGCGCTTCAAGCACAAACGAAGCCTGTTCCTAGCACTACCATTCACAAACGTCCTCCCACTGTGTAGTGGGACCAGGAATGCACCGACGTGAATAACGAGAAGTCTACCGCGTTTAAACAGTTTCGTAAATACGGTTCCCGCGAATACTTTGAGCGGTATACGGAGCTAGAGGAAAAGTTTAAGAGCTTGGTCAGGGCCAAAAAACGCGGTTACTGGCGTCGGTTCGTCGAAGGGCTATCGCGAGAGACTTCCATGCAAACGCTCTGAAATGTCGGCAGGAGAATGCGTAACGCGGCATCGTCGGTCAACGAGGACAAGGAGTACTCTAACAAGTGGATTTTCGACTTCGCGCGTAAGGTTTGTCCTGATTCGGTTCCGGTTCGATGCAACACTCGCGATCCTCCGCTGGAAAACGATGACATGGACTCCCCGTTTTCGATGGTAGAATTCTCAATTGCTCTTCTTTCAAGCAATAACTCGGCTCCGGGAATTGATCGAATCAAGTTTAACCTGCTCAAGAACCTCCCAGAAGTCACAAAGAGGCGATTGTTGAACTTGTTCAATCGATTCCTTGAGCTCAACGATGATTGGAGACAAGTGAGAGTTATCGCCATCCAGAAGCCTAGTAAACCCACGTCGGATCATAATTTGACCGTCCGATCGCGATGCTGTCGTGTATTCGGAAGCTGTTAGAAAAAAATGATTCTTCTTCGTCTGGACAAGTTGGTCGAGGCGAATGGCTTACTCTCAGATACGCAATTTGGATTCCGTAGGGGCAAAGGGACGAACGACTGCCTTGCGTTGCTTTCAACTGAAATCCAATTAGCCTATGCTGAAAAACAGCAGATGGGTTCAGTTTTCTTGGACATTAAAGGGGCGTTTGATTCTGTTTGCATTGGCATCCTTTCGGACAAACTCCATGCGAGTGGGCTTTCTCCGATTATCAACAATTTCCTGTTTAATTTGTTGTCCGAGAAACGAATGAGCTTCTCTCATAGCAACTCGGATATTGCACGAATCAGCTACATGGGTCTTCCACAAGGCTCATGTTTAAGTCCCCTCCTGTACAATTTCTATGTCAAAGACATTGATGAATGTCTGGCCGAAAATTGCACGCTAAGGCAGCTTGCAGATGACGGCGTGGTTTCCATGGTTGGACCAACAGCACCGGACCTGCAAGGACCATTGCAAAATACCTTGGATAATTTGTCTACTTGGGCAATGAATCTGGGTATCGAATTCTCTCCGGAGAAAACAGAGATGGTTGTTTTTTCTAGGAAGCTTTATCCAGCACAGTTTCAGGTTCAACTTATGGGTAGAACAATCACTCACAGCATGTCGTTTAAGTATTTAGGTGTCTGGTTCGATTCCAAGTGCACTTGGGGAAAACACATAGCGTATCTGAGGCAGAGATGCCAACAGCGAATCAATTTCCTTTGTTCCATTACCGGCACTTCATGGGGAGCCCATCCGGAAGATCTGATAAGACTCTACAAGACCACCATTCTCTCGATTTTGGAGTACGGTAGCTTTTGCTTTCAATCGGCGGCGGGGACGCACATATTGAAGCTCCAAAGGATTCAATATCGTTGCATTCGAATCGCGCTAGGTTGTATGCAATCGACGCATACCATGAGTCTTGAAGTTCTTGCGGGCGTCCTCCCCTTAACAAATCGTTTTGCGGATTTATCGTTCCGGTTCCTCATCCGCTGTGAAGTCATGAACCCGCTGGTGATCGAAAACTTTGAGAAGCTGCTAGAGCGGAATCCTCAAACACGATTCATGAGCTTGTACTACGAGTACATGACTCTGGACATCGGCCCCTCCTCGTTCAACCCCAATCGCTGTCTCCCATCATTTCAGTTGTTCTTCCGTGAGATTCGATCTCACAATGAGGCAGGAGATTCAAGGAATTCCAGAGCCTCACCGTGCCCTGATTGTCCCAACTATTTTTGCGAACAAATACCGCCACGTCCCCACCAAGAAGAGATTTTTCACAGATGGGTCGGTGATAAATGCTTCCACTGGTTTTGGAGTATTCCACGATCTTCATAGCGCCTCATACAAGCTTCAAAAGCCGTGTTCGGTATACGTTGCTGAACTAGCAGCTATATCGTACACGTTAGAGCGTATTGCCTCACTTCCACCTGACCATTATTTCATTAATACGGATAGCCTAAGCTCCGTGGAGGCTATGCGTTCAATGAGGCCGATAAAGCACTCGGCGTATTTCCTCCAGGAAATACGATCGTCATTGAGTGGTTTATCAAACAGCTCGCATATCATCACCTTGGTATGGGTCCCTTCTCATTTCTCTATCCCGGGCAATGAGAAAGCGGACTCGCTGGCCAAGGTGGGCGCTATGGAAGGCGATATTTACGAGCGACAAATCGCCTACCACGAATTTTTCACGATTTCTCGTCAGCAAGTCCTCGCCAACTGGCAACAAAAGTGGAATGATGGTGATCTGGGAAGATGGCTACATTCTATTGTCCCACAGGTGTCGATCAAACCCTGGTTCAAAGGGTTGGATATGAGTCGTGGTTTTATTCGTGTAATGTCCAGGCTCATGTCCAATCACTGTTCGTTAAACGCCCACCTCTTCCGTATTACGCTTGCCGACAGCAACTTGTGTATCTGTGGAAACGGTTATCACGACATCGAGCATGTTGTTTGGTCCTGCTCCTTGCATCATGAGGCGAGATCCGTTCTGTGTGATTCCCTTAGGGTCCGAGGAAAACAACCCTTTAAGCCAATTAGAGACGTCTTGGCTTGCCGTGATATCGACATTATGAAGCTTATTTACGACTTTCTTAAAGCTGTTGATGTATGTGTTTAATGTTTTGTTTTTTAGTCATCCTTTACATTTAAGTTTTAAATTAGTTCAAAATGCTTTCCTTTGTCCTCCCTCCAAATGATCAATAAATGTAATCCCTAATCTCGAGTAAACCGCGAGTAATCGGCCCCCGTTCTACTAACATTAGTTGTAAGAAAATGATATTCACACACAATAATGTAAAAAATATTCGGCTCCGCAAAGCTTATGCATTTGAGCCTTGACAAATAAATGGATTATTTAAAAAAAAAGAATTATAATCCATCATCTCTGGATCAAAATCAGACCACTTTCAGCCACGACCGACTTTTGTTTTTGAAATTGATCCCCCTCCCATTGTTACCTTGAAAATACATGTTTACTTATGGGAACTGACATCCAATTGATGACCTTGACAAATTTTCAGAAAATACCCTTTAAAAAAATTAATGGTGGTCCTGAAAAGGACCGTTTTGTCATGATGGTTGATTAATGCTGAGCTATTAGGTTGTTCAACACAGATGAGGCTGGCGAGCTGTTTGTTGTTTGGAACGAGGGTGCTGCGCTTGGCATAGATGGCCCACAGCGACTCACGAAGAGCTACTGAATCCGATCAGTAGCGGTGTGGCTTCTTCCTCCTTCTTCGGTGAATGAACGCTCATCAGCTCGCTGCACGCGAGCAGCCTTTCATTTGGGCAGCCACACACGTTGATTCAATAAGGGGCTGTTCATTAACTACGTAGACAGTTTTTTGGGATTCTTGACCCCTCCCCCTCCCCCTGCGTAGACAATTGTCCATACAAATTATTTAAACTTTGTATGGGCCGTGGATAATTGTCAACCCCCCTCTAAACTGTCAACGTAGCTTATGAACAGCCCCTAAGCACCGTTCAGTGAATCCGGATGGAATTTTATTTTAAAATCTGTGTTAAAGAAAGCGCTTTGTGCAGGCAATCGGTGATAATTTGATATCCATAGCAGCAGTTGAACATTTGTGTAATTTTCAAAAATGACCTATTGAAAATTGATAAAGTGTTTATTTTAGCAGCTTTGTAGAAAAATTTCCAATCGATTGGCTTGTTGAGAATTAAAATCCATCCGCTATTGGAACCTGACCACTTTTCGTAACGCGGTCGATTTTGGATTTTTGAAATTTCACCCCCATTATGTCGCCGAAAGACGTTTTCCTACGTCAAAAAAGTGTCCTGAAATTATATGAAGATCTCCAAACAATAATGAGGTTCCCTGAAATTAAATAATGTTTAACTTCAATGAAGACCCCAAAACTTAAAGAGCGTTTCCACTTCTACACAGTATTCTGAACTTTTCCAAAGCTCTCTGAGCTTTCTGAAATTCCCAGAATTTCTACTACGTTTCGTTATTTTTTTTTCGATTTTCTCTGAAGTTCTTAGAAGTCCTTGAAGTTTCGCGAATTTCCCTGAGGTTAAAGATAAATTCCGAACTCTTGGACAATTTGCAGAGCTCGAAGACGTCATAAAGCCCGATTCAAAGTAAATTTGGACGTATTCAAGTGATCATAACTCAAGAACTAAACAACATACAGAGTTGTCAAAACGTCAAACAAAAGGGTATTTATACAGCTTTCAAATGATATATAACAAGTTTTTACGTTTCACCGTTTCGAACGAACTGTCGCACTTTACTTGTGATCGATGCCATCATGATCTGCACAGTCGCTGGTGACACTGTACCGGCGAACTTATTCCACTTTAAACGCATTTGTTGTGCATTTGTCACTTCTTTATCGCATCATCGAAGTTTTCGCTTGACAATTGCCCAATATTTTGCGATCGGACTAAACTCAGGGCAATTCGGAGGATTAATCTCTTTGGCGACGAAATTAACATTGTTTGCAGCATACCATTCTAGTACCTCCTTAGAGTAGTGGCAGCTGGCTAGATCCGGCCAAAACATAACGTTGGTCTTTTGTTTCCGAATGAAGGGTAAAATCCGCTTCGTCAGACACCTTCGACGTCATTGTGTGAGATGTGATGAAAACCTTGGTTTTAAGGCCACAACTGTAGATTCCTTGCCAAATCAAAAACAAATTTATACCTGGAAGGGACATCCCCACGACCAGTTGCCGAGTTAAATTTTCGTCCGGGGATTTGTTTATAATCCATTTTGACATATGTTTCGTCATCCTTTGGGGCTGTTCATTAACTACGTAGACAGTTTTTTGGGATTCTTAGCTCCCCCCTCCCCCTGCGTAGACAATTGTCCATACAAAAATCTTAAAATTTGTATGGGCCGTGGATAATTGTTAACCCCCCCCCCTCAACTGTCTACGTAGCTTATGAACAGCCCCTTTAAAATACAGCCATCCTATTTCGTCAAAACTCGTTCGTATAGTAATCGTGCTCGCTTTTTGGCCACTAAACTTTGTTTCAGGGAGCGATTCGGATGTTAACAGGCACAAAAAGACTTATTTCCTTCTCTTGAAAGGATGTTACGCACGGTGGAAAAGTTGGAATCGTATTTCTTTGCCAAATCACGTATGGAGACACCTGGGTTGCTTTTCACGTACCTCAACACCTTTCTCCTCAGCTCTTTGTCCCTAGTGCCACTTTTATGATAGATGCGCTGTGCTCTATCCACACTCAGAGTATCCTTGTAACGTTTGATTACAAGACTCACCGTTGACTTTGAGAATTTTAACACTTTTGCTATTTTTGAGGCAGACCACGAAGGGTTCTCTAGATGTTTGTGCACTATTAATTTTCTTTTCTCAAGTTCCAGGATCCGTAATTTCGGGATGCGTCGATCAATCGAGAAAAACTTTTCACCAATTTCTTCTTCAATGAAACATCAACAAATGCCTGTCAAATATTTTTTGTTCCAACCACCAGGAGCGCGCGGTGGTGTATTAAACCGTGCGTACAGATTTACTTTGAATCGAGCATTATAATTCTATCGGTTGAATTTCAATAAAATATAAATTCTAAAAATTGTTTCTTCTAGTGAAAATGAAAATTAGTCATTCTTAAAAATCAATAAAAATAAAAAGTAACTTGTCAAAAAAAAGACACCCAAAATCTCTGAAAACCGAGTTTAAATTCACAAAAATACGTATTTTGATGGAAGTTCGGGTTTCCTGTTCAGCGAAGCTGGATTTTAGCTCCGTCCTTTGAAAAATAGGCTTAGATGTTATAGGGTGGACCTTGCTGAAACAATACGTGATGGTACTGGGTTAAAATTCTCAAAAGCAGACTTCCTGAAATATCGTGAGCACAGAGAAGAGACAGTGTGCTTTGCGCTACCTAATCTCGTAACTATGTATTTCAATTATGGTGAACTATGTGAAGTAAACGAACGAGGCACAAGGGAAATGAGCGAGCCTTGTCTCAATACAAGCGAGTTTCTGTTGCGGCGTATATAGCGATGTCTTGTCTCTTGCCGGATCGAGCGGGGAGCATGCACACTAATCGAGTCAGTACGGTTTTACTAAGTTTTTTAATTGCGGACTGTTCGGTAAAAGTTTAAAAATCTGTGAAAAATTTATCAATGAGAAAATTTGTTCTGAACTTGTACATACTTAGTTCTTGTAACCCCATTTAATGATAGAAAATAAAATTGTTCGATTTCATTGATTCCTTACGGATAACGGTCATTTGAATTTTTACCGTTTTTTTCAGCAATTCAAAAACCCAGTAAAAAAATACTGACTCCTGTAAAAAAATCTTAGTGTGTGAACTGCGTGTACATGAACCAGCTCGTGTGCATTTTCTCGTGAGCTCGTCTCGCGTACTTTTCTCGGTTTGATTGTTTACGCAGTACGGTGTAACTTTTATTAAGACAAATAGAAGGATTAGTAATGTCATTTTAATACCACTATCTTATTTGTAGACAAAATACGCGTATTTGGCAACGATAAGCAAATAAGGTAGTGGAATTAAATCGAAATTATTAATCCTGCCCGCATAAACAATAACCATTTGATTTCAAAATATCATTAGAATAATTTTAAAAGATCGAAAAGGGAAAACAAACTGCGCAATGCTTAGCTTAGTAACAGTTTTATTTATTTTTACACCATGCGTTGGCCAACCTACCACAATACAATTGAAGAGTTGGATTTTTTCCTAATTTCTCAGAACACAAATTTTTTATTCAATTTAGGGAGCTTTAATATATTCGACGAGTTTAATGATTTTCCTGATTATTAAAAACGTTAGTCTGAGATTTTAGAATGTTCTGACCAGTTGACATCTTGATTTTTGTAATACCCCGTTCACATTACAACGTATATCACGTGATATACGCTGTCTTGCAATGAGCACTCATTCATCTAGTTTTCACTGAAAAGAGTTTTTAATCAAACCGTTCTAAAGCCCTTTCCTCACAAATCGAATGCCGCCCACGCAAACTATCAGCATCATCGAGTAGGGGAAAATGTCGCGATAATGCTGTTGGTTTGCGTGAGCAGCTTTTGCTTACGATACTATTGTGGCTCCAGATTGTTCCATGAAAATAGATGTATCTTCCCAAAATTATGCTGGATGTAGGATTATGTACCGTGCTGAATCTAAATCCATACACCTCATATGTTTTCCATAAGTTGTACGGGTTTCGGTCCCACACGGTAAGTGGATTCGGCCATTACCGATTGTCCCTTATGTTTTGAAAATAAATGAAACTGGGTTATCCAATTAAATATTATTCAAGTTTGCCATTTTTGAAAGCAGAATTCATTTATTTATGTTTAGTAGAAAAAGAAACAGTTCTTTAAAAAAGCTTGAAAATTAAAGAAATCTTTTTAGGTCTAATTAAAATCAACTTTCTGCAGAAGCTCCTGGTTAAGACGAATAAACAAGATATTCCGTAGATTTTTCTCGCTTAGTAATGTCCGGTGTTTGGTAAGAATCAACGCCAATACGCTGAATGAACGCTCCACGCTGACCTGTGTACAAGGTATCGCCAAAAATGCAGAAACCAAGTTATACAACTGCGGTTTTGAGCTTCTGAAACGATACCACCATTCTAAATGGAATTCTCTTTATTCTCCGGTAGTTTCAGCCGTGGCATTCTAGAGAGATCATTGAGCTCATTCATAATGTGTATGTCCTCCAATGTATTGTTCGATTCATCGAGGGTATTGAGATATGCCTCAAAAGGGTCTTCGTGCTGTGTACTTGGTTGCTCATTACCAGTCGAAGACGATGCAGCAGTGTTACCAATTTGGCAGCGACCAGCAAAAGCTTGGATGGTTTCCCACGTTTGCTTGATGAACTCCTGAAAAAGGTAAATTAATTGGTTTCACAAACACAAAAAACGAAAAAAAAAAAGGTGGAATTACCAATGCTACGATTCTCTCTTTATCTGTTATGAACGAACTGTTTCGCAAATTAATTCGCTGATTGACATTGCAGCCAAGAAAGATCTGTTACTCATCAGAACGACACACCTTTTGTCCATCTTTTCAGCGATAACCTTAGATATTTTGTTATTTGCACTTCTCACATGGAATGTACATTTTTCCCAGATTAAGAAAAAGTCACCAAAGGTTATCTGAGAGTTTTGGAGCTGTAATGTAGCATCTGCTACTGGTTTGAAAGCGTGGATGAAACTCTCTAAAAAGCTCCACATATTATCGCCAATGATCTGCTCCTCTCCATCTGCTAACGTCAAAATAAAATCCTTTTCTTTGGTGAGAGATTGTACCATCGTGTATGTACTATTCCATCTCGTAGGACAGTCTAGCTTTGGCTCACAGCAAATAGCTTTTAATACGGTAACTTACGCAGAGTATCACTCACGGCGAGCTGTATGGGCTTATTACGGATGGCACTTCACGGTGAAAAGTTGTCACTTGTCGTCACGGTGAAGTGATTCCCATTTGATTTGTACGGTAATCACGGCTCTTATTCTGAGTATCACTTGCTTATCACCGTGTAGTGACACCCGTAATAAGGCCCATAGTGTATGTTCTGCGCATCTCACTCCTTCAAGAATAGGCTCTAACAGTTGCATTTTCCGATCAACACATTCGTCCTCTTGATTTTCGACATCACAATTTTCCTCTTCATCGTCTTCCTCTTCCTCGATGTTTGCGTCATCGAAAAATCCAGATCCGTTAAGTTCCAGTTCCTGTCCCAAGTAACAATTCTGGTTTTATAAGGGTTCTGTAGACCATGATTTAAACTTGTAGAATGCTATAAAACCTCAATAAAACTTGCAATGTTGCTTGGGGTGTTATCTTCAAACGGTTTATTGTAGCACGCATGTTCTGAGCATTATCTGTCGTAACCGTTAGTAGTCGGCGGATATCGATCCCATACGGCGTCAAGGTTTTAAGCACTTCTACCGTCAGGTTTGCCAAAGTGTGTCTATCGTGAAGCTCAATTATTTTGAGAGTACGTATCCTAATAGTTTTTTTTTTGTCAACAAATGGATATTTATTCCCAAATACTCCCGGTCCATTCGGGTAACTGCATCCATCTTGAGGCAAACCATTTTACTGGCAATTTCATTTGTGATCATAAGTTGAATTTGATCTGCCACCTTTGACAATACCTCACGTATTGAATCCGGGTCCAAGTGTTTTGTCAACTTAAATCCCTCCTCAATTGGTCTTACAATGTTTTGATATTTTGACGCAGGATATTTGAACATATTCAAGGGAAGACCACTTACGGTTACAAGTTCGACCATTGATGAAATATAGGTTTTATGGTCGATTCGTAACTCAATCTTTGAAATTTTTCTCAAAGGACCAGCGTCACCTTGTTCGTCATCATCCAGCAGCCCTCGTTGTCGTGCGAAATCCTTGTGAAGCGTTTTGTAGTGTCGATGGTAACTGAATTTCCTCAGGTCAGTTAACTTTTTGTTGCACAACAAACAAATCGCCTCTTTTGCGGTGATATTTATATTGAACAGTTCTTCATCACTAACAACTCTAAGTGCCATCTTTCAGAGAAAAAAAAAACTGACGGAGAAAAAAAAAACTGACACGAAAAGCATAACTTCTCCCGA
Organism: Ochlerotatus camptorhynchus; assembly: GCF_037179485.1. Classification (NCBI taxonomy): domain Eukaryota; kingdom Metazoa; phylum Arthropoda; class Insecta; order Diptera; family Culicidae; genus Ochlerotatus; species Ochlerotatus camptorhynchus. The sequence continues at coordinate 107,339 of NW_027040531.1, read as the reverse complement.
CAGCACAAAATATTATTTTGAGGCAAAAAGGTACGCGAGAAAATCTCATGAGCTCTAAGCTGTCTCAAGTACATGCAGCACAAATACCTCTCTCGTGTCGGAAAGCGACGAGACATTCTCGAACACCTCACAATTATTTACGAATGAGAAGCAAACGAGCAAAAAACAACTCGTATGTGATATGCCCGGGCGCAACGTTAATAGAGAGAAAAGTGGCGAGAGAGAGTAAAAATGTTCTCGTCACTTGAAACTGATGTGCGTGTGCACGAAGTCTGCATTTTCATAGAAATTTGGTTTTTCGGTTCTGCCAAATTTCATTACGGCTCATATCTTTGAAAATAAGCTTGTATTTTATGGAATGGACCTTGCTGAATCCATAGGTGAATGTTGAACCGGCTGTGTAATTCGAAAAGAATATTTTTAGAAATTTGGGTTTCCTTTTCTGCCTGGTTCGATTTTGATACCGTCATTTGAAAGTTATGCTTGTATTTTATTGAATGGACCTTACTGAATTCAGGTTTAAATTGACAAAAGTACGTAGTTTTGTTAAAATTTGGTTTTTATGTTCAGCCAAGATGGATTTTAGCTCCTTCCTTTGAATATTAGGCTTGGATTTTGTTGAATAGACCTTCCTGAATTCATCTGACTAGTTCGATTTGCAGCATGCGCAATTGTTGAGAAAACTGAGTTTCAATTCACAAAGTAGGTATTTTTTTTATCAATTTGGGTTTCCTGTTCTGCCATCTTATATTTGGATAAGGAGGAACTTTCGAAAACAGAACGTTTTTTAAAAGAACAGGATACAAAAACTTATGCGAGAAATGTCTGGTTGATAAGCCGAGTGTTACACATAATAAAGTAGGCTTCTGTTATGCATTACCGTATGCGTGATAATGTTTGCACCATTGAGCAATGTCAAAATTAAAAAAATTCTCAAAAATTTCGTTTTCGAGTTTTTTTTAAATTTATTTAAAGGGGATTTTTCTCAGAGTCTTAAACTATGTGAATAATCGATTGAGTTTCCACTTGCTGCAATTAAGGCCTCCACACGCTTCCGGAATGCACGGCAAGTTCTAATAGTGTAGTCTGCATCCATTTCTCTCCAGGTACCAGTCAATGTTTGTCTGAGGCTTGCTGTACTAGGGTGGCGTTTAGAACAGGCGTTGGCCTTCATGACGCGCCATATTGAGTAATCCAGTGTTTATTCGATCACCGCGTGGTTAGTGGTGGTGTTCTCCAGCACACAACGAAAGGCTTCCCGCAAGCAGCTAGTGCTTTCGACGCGTAGCGTTGAACATTGTTCTCCAGTACACAACGAAAGCTGTGGCCCACATGAGCATACCTAGAAGGAGTAAGAAGCCGCACACCCCGTTTAACACCCTAATAGCTCAGCATTACTCAACCATCACGACAAAACGGTCCTTTTGAGGACCACCATAAATTTGTAAAAGGTTTTTTGGGGCCATTTGTCAAGGTCATCAATCGGATGTCAGCTCCCATCTCAAAATAGAGCTGGAATTAGGGTGTCACAGCTTTTGTAAACAATAACTTCTTTCGATGATGTCTTGAAAGTCAAGGCTCGCCTATGCAAATTAACATCACCATCAGGTAAGACCTCCCCTACCCGACGGTTTTTTTTTTTATATCTTTATTAAAGAGACTTTCAGCCCTGGGCACGACCCCGACGGTAATGTTAGTTTGCGTGGGCGTGCCTTGAATTCCTAAAAATCAGCGAGAGAAGTCATTGTTTACAAAAGCTGTTAAGCATAATTCCAGATCTATTAAGACATATTTAAATCAAACATACCATGTACTTTAAGGCAACATTGGGGGTGCAATTTCAAAAACCAAAGTCGGTCGCGGCATGAAAGTGGTCTGATTTTGATACAGAGATGATGGATTTTAATTCATAATACGCCAATCGATACGATTTTTTTCTACGAATCTGTTAAAATTGAGACTTGTCTCTGTTGAAAATTGCACGAAGGTGCAACTGTTGCTATGATAATTAAAATTAACACCGATTGCCTGCCAAAAGCGATTTCGCTAACACAGATTTCAAAGTTGAATAACATCCGGTCTCACCAAACGGTGTTCATTCAATCACCGCGTGGTGAGTGGTGTTGCTCTCCAATACACAACGAAAGGCTGCCTGCAAGCAGCGAGCTGCAGTCCACATGAGCATCCATGGAAGGAAGGAGAAGCCGCACCGCTGTTGATCGGAATCAGTAGCTCTTCGTGAGTCGCTACGGAGAAAACCCTGCTCAAATTCCTATTTCTACACAAAAAACAGCTGCACTTAACAAATAAGATTTATTAGATAAGACCACTTAGTCCTACGTCACCATTGCGTACAACTCTTGTAGTTTTTATATTTAATTTCCAAAAAAATCTGCTCAAAGTTTATTTCGTTCTCCAACTCTTTGCAACGTTTAGCATCGTTGTTGAGGTGATTTCCTGTTGCGTCCTCTTTCATGTTACGCTTCGCAATTTCACATGTAAAAATAATAAGGTTTCAGTGAATACACGTAGTTGACACTACTAGGGTAGAGAACTACTTCGGCCTAATCACCCATTTTGGGTCTATCGAGCAGACAACTTCAAATAAATCCATGATTTCAGAGTTAACAAGTCAATTATGCATTTGGTACAATACTTTAGTTAGTAAGCTACCGAACGAAGTCAATGAGAACGCGAGAAATGAAGGTTTGCACTCATTATTCGCAAAAAACAAAAGAAGCGCTCCGACCGAATAAATTTTTATCTTCATCCGATAGGCCGAAGTGAATTCTTTGGCGTTTCAATGCGTTAGACCGAGTTTAGAATCCGTAGGCCGAGTTTGGCGTCAAGAAGCAGTGTTAGACTTTTGACAATATCTCAACGATTGGTATCTCTTTATCAAATCTTACGGTACGTACGAAAAGGTAAATAAATTTGGAAGCCATCAGTAATAATAACATTCCGTTTGGTGCTAAACTGCGCTAGATTAAGAAAGACTAAGTGCGGGCTGTGATTAATAGGCCGGAAATGGGGTAGCGAACCCTACTTGTTGTTTGCTGCGACGAAGCAAGCAACGTCTGAAATTTGCAGATGCATAAACCTCGTATATCTTGAGTTGTGTGCTCTTGAGATTGCGGGGTGTGATGGAAAAATTGACTCTACAAGGAAACACTTAGTGATAAATATAATATTTAACAAAACTTACAAACTTGCCTGGATCACCGGATATGTCATTTTAATCACTAGGCAATCATATCATTTTAACAATTGTATTATCTCCTTCACCCCAACAGGTTAGAATCATATTTTTATATTGGCTGCCATGTATTTTAAGAATGAGCCGACCTGGTAGAGCATTATCGGAGGAATATCCGACAACGCCAACGTCGGATAGTTCCGAACGGAAAACGCACATACAGGACGTCGAACTGAAAGAGCGGTAAGTTGGTTCATCTGATGGCTGGTTAAAACTATTGATTAATTGATTATTCCATTTTACTACCACGCAAACTTTACGGGGCTATAATAATAATCTTCAACTCCCCCGGTAAAAAAACAGATCATCGAAGTCGTTACTAGCGAACGTATTAGATATAGACGATGACTTTCGTCACAACTGTAGACCACTAACCCCCGGAGGTACACTGCCACATAATCCAACATATTTCAGGACTGTTTATAGGTACGTAAAAGCACTAGCATATTTCTTACATCTTCCGTATCGACCACGGAACTAATCTCGACAGCTCATCCTCCCGTAAAAACCCCGATCATGAATCTAGCGAACGTGTTAGCACACTTTCATCATAAAATGCCCCCACATCACTCACTCACTAACTCCGTTTTTTTTTTCTATTCTCATCTCTGGTCATCCACCCGTTCACCATCCGTTCTCCGGCGGCGGCAGTAGCGATGATGGGAGTATGGGACCGATCGGAAGCAATCGAATGCCAGATGCAATTGCGCCACCACACACGTGTTTCACATCATCCGCTGATTACGAACTAGCTTTAATATTAAAAGAGATACGTTTTATCACCGATCAGGTAATTAATTTCTGCCAGTTTCATCTCGTCATCGTTCTTTTACAAGCTTGTATCTACTTCGGTGCATGTTCGGGTCGGTCAACACGCTAAATTATTAAGTAGCTAATTACTTGAAACGACGATGACGACGACGTCGGCAAAGGAGACGTGGCGAAAATTTATCAGGGATGGTGTCTGAAACAGTTACGGAGTCAGGACCGGGAATACAGGGGGAGGGAAATGCGATGTTTCCAGAGGATCATGATCGCAACAACAAATTTCACGGATCACATTCAGCGATGGTGTTTTCCTACGAAAAGAAGGATCTACTCTCTTTGACCACGAGTCAGTGTATTTCCCACGCCTTCAGGATACAAACTGCGTACGCCTCTATTGTTCCGGCCTGTCATTAAGTACACTTAATTCGAAGACAATGAGATAACCGAGACGATGTTGGAGACGGTGGAAGGCAGAATTCATTACACAGTCTACTGCCTGTCAGCTTGATACATTTGGCTCCTCCTCGAGTTTTCCCGGTGCTGGTGTGGTCACCGGCCTTGGGGAGCTTGAAAAGAAACGATTTGACCAGCAGAAATTCGTCGACGTGGAATAGGTACCGCCCGAGGTTTGTTTATTATTCAAGATTCATTCATTAGGTAGCGGACTTTCTCGAAGCTCGAACCATTGAGATCCTTCGGTTTAATAATTCACACTAATTGCCTCGCGTTTTTCTTTAAATTGAATCAATCCCACTGGACAGTGTGAGTGGGTGGCTGGTGCAGTTGTTTCCAATAGAGACCGTAATCCTCTTCTGGTAGTTCCATCGGGATCTGTAAGACCAACTGTTTGCCTGCACAAATCCTGGCCAAACAACCATGGATTCGCAAGTGTTTATTTTAGCACTAATTAAGGGCAAAAGACGAGAACGAAAAAAATAATCACGCCAGTTCGTTCATACCAGATACGATGAGACCTTTGTTTGTGAAAACAGAAAGAGAATTTTCCTCCGGCCAAGTCACTCACGACCTCCGCCATTATATGTGACTGAATCCGACGAGGAAATGTGTTTGCGGTTTCCATCATTAGAGCGGATGGACGAGAAACTTTTGCTGACCGCATAGTTTTGCTTGTGTTTGGCTTCTTCTGATTCTGAGTTCGAGATTGAAGTCGATGGAATTTTCGGAATTGCAATCATACAATGACTTCCCTGGCCCGCACTATCAGAGGGGGATGATCTTTGCTCCAATTCTCGTGTGATGCAGACTTAGTAGCATCGTCGTAAAAAGCGCGCACTTGTTGGAAAATTCACTCGTTGCCGGTTTTTAGTACCCAGTAAAATGGTGACGCAACGCGCGCGCCCTCTCAGAGATAGCGTAGGCGAGGGCGAGAAAAACCATCCTCATTTCCAGAAGGAAATCCACTTTCCGGTTTGAAGTAGATAAAAACCGAATGGTGGCGGCGCCAGAAAGTAACTATACCGGGAGCTCACAAAAAAGTAAATCCTTTCCTTTGCCACCGACCACCCCCACAGATGGTCCACCATCATTCCACCAGCTGCAGCAGCGGTGCGGAGGCTATTCACATATATCACGTTACTTCCGTTGAATTAGAAGCCGGGGAAAAAGAAATCCAGCACGATAATTCCATTACTTTGTGCGCTGAGACTCACCGTAGCTGATTGTAAAAAACTATTCTCTGTGCTTCGTTTGGTTGCTGGAGCGTCACTAAAATCCTTAATCCAACCAAGATGGGGAAACGTGAGCTCTGATAGCTTTTGCTCGGTTTGTAAGATTTCCAACGAGGGAAGTTGTTTTGAATCTAGAAAATGCAATATCAAACAAGAGCGAAAGCATGGTTATGGAAGAGAAAGCTAGATCCAGGCATGGGAAAAATCGTTCAACATTGCATGTTATATTCGCTCACTGGTTTACAACAGAAAATTTACAGACATTGGGGATAAAAAAAAAGATTTATACAGACATTGCTATCCATAAACATTGCAAATAGAATTCAGTAATGAGTTGTTTGACGAAGTTTTTTGAAAGTCCCCAATGTTTTCAAAATGTTTCTGTAGTTCCATCGAGGATGATACGGGATTTAATCCAGATTTTCATAAATCTAGATTAGATTTTATTACCCCATTCGGTAAGTGATGGGGCTTACCCGTTCCTTTTCGAAATTCTGTTGCGATGATTCACTGTTTCTTCCACCTTCCACAAAGGAATTCGAAAATTAAATGCACTACTGTGATTACCTCTCACCCCAGCAGGCCTGGGTTCATTCCCAGTCGGCACCGTCGGGATGTTCTGCGGCATAACATCTCTGATCACGCCTTCCTTCGGGAGGGAAGTAAAGCCGTTGGTCCCCGGTTCATGAGTTGATGGGTCGATAGGTAGGGTCCAGGTGTGGGAGCTGCCTCCCTGGCGTCGGTAGCATTGGTGCTCAGCACGGAAAACAAGATCGACGGAAAACAAATCAAAGGAAAAAAAATGCACTACTGCACTTCCTTGCCATTTTTTTTTTTTGATCGCTTCCAACGGTTACTCTATCTTTACAATGTGTTTCATCTCCTACTTAGTGACCACTACAAGTGGGCATCAGTGCGTAGCGCATGCGCGCAGCTTCCTCTTTCTTCTCTTATCAATTAGATTAGGGTGATACCGTTTTAGTTTTAGATTCGTTTCAATTTATAGAATTATGATTTAACTTTATGTTTAGCTATAGGATTTAGTTAGTTCATTTAGGTTTAGTAGGTTTAAGTTCATTTAGGATTAATTTAGTTTAAATTTAGTTCAACATCAATCATTCCGGCCATTTTGAACTAACTTGGTTGGTACAACACTGTTTGCAAATTCCCATCATAATCTCTCTTCTGATCTCGGAGCTACAACTCATCAACAACTCGGTTCGTTTCGGGCTGGACAGTGAAATATAGACGACGTGAGTGGTCGCTAACGTTCGGCGTGTTGTGGCTACCGGATTTACTGAACTCGATGCAGAGAAAGTTGGTGATAAGCAATGGCTATTGCTCATCGTTGGTGTCATCGACTGGGGATAGAAAATACCAGGTAGACTTGACAAGATACATAGAGAGTATTGGAACCACAATTACCTGCTAGATTCCCTCGAAAGCTTCGAGCAAATTTCGTCGTGCTCTACCAGGTCTCACTCGAAGGATTCTGGAACTTGGTTCTCCGGAATCGCCGATAGCGCTATCTTGGCAACTGGTCTAGCGACGGCTTCGGATGATCCAGTTTTCAGAGTGACGACACGAATTACTCCGTCCTTGCCCGGGTGTACCTTGGTGTTCTTTCCAAGTGGCCATTGGATCGGTGGTAGGTTGTCGTCCTTGATCACCACGACTGGTCCAGGTTCAATGGTAACTGGTGACTTGCACTTCGTGGATCGCGACTGAAGCTGTTTTAGGTACTCTGCGTACCTTCTGTGTGAGCTCCCAGTGCGTGAGACGATTGTCCGGAATGTTGCACAGATTTGTTCCGGGACGACTTGGAAGCTGGTTCCGATCAAGAAGTGTCCAGGTTTGAGGACTTCCATGTCTGACGGATCAGTTGGGATCGGAAATAATGGTCTGTAATTCAGACGCATCTCGATTTGGGTGCGTAATGTGACCATGTCCTCGTGGCTGACGTTGACGGTACCAACTTCACGTAACAGGTGGTTCTTGGCTGATTTGACGGCTGCCTCCCACAGACCGCCAAAGTGGGGCGCACGGGGTGGGATGAAACACCAAACAATTTCGTTTTCCGCACACCAGTCGAGGATTTGCTTCCGATCAGCTTCGTTGGTCTTGATCATCTGGTAGATTATGTGCAGCTCGTTAGCTGCACCCTTGAAAGCGGTGCCGTTGTCGCTGTGGATTTCGGTCATCCTTCCACGGCGAGTGACGGAACGGTGGAGAGCGGCCAGGAAAGCCGGCGTAGATAGATCGGATACAAGCTCGATGTGAACGGCGCGAGTGGCGAAGCACACAAATATAGCGATATATGCCTTCGTTGGCACCCGATTGCGGATCGGCGACTTGATGTACACGGGGCCGCAGTAGTCAATTCCGCATACGGCGAATGGTCTTGTCGGAGTGACTCTTGATGTGGGCAAGTCGGCGATGCTCTGCTGCACCAGGACGGGTCTGCTGCGGAAGCATGTGTGGCACTGGTGGTACGTACGGCGAACAAGGTTTCAACCACCGATGTTCCAGGAATTCTGGCGAATCGTGGCGAGCATCAGCTGGGGACCAGCGTGCAGCTGCGTCTTGTGGTAGTGATCGGCCAACAGATCGGATAGCAGATGCTTTGATGAGAGGACGATCGGGTGTTTAGCATCATCGGAAACTGCCAACTCGAATCAAGCCTTCTTTGCTTACTCTTGGATTGAGCCATTTCAGTGGTGATGACGACGGTACTCGTTCTCCAGCAAGAAGATTGGAGAATACCTCGCAGAACGTTTCTCGCTGAGCCAAACGAGCTAAGGCAAGATCTGCTTCACGTAGGTCGGCAGTGGTTATTATGGCTACGAATAATTCGATGGTGGTTTTCTTGATGGTTGCCTTCAAGGCACGGAAGTACCGCATCCAGTATGCGAAGGATCGGCGAAGCTTGCTGAAGCTGGAATATCGATTGAAAAGTTGATCAGAAAATCTTGCATCAAGAGTAGCTATCATGGCTACTCGGGTTCTCGTTTCGGACATCCAAAGCGGATCAAGGACGGGCAGATCGCTTACGGGCCAGTCGGATGGTGACTTACATAATCACTCCGGACCACTCCACCAGAGAAAGTGGTCTTTGATGTCAATTGGATTAACGCCACGGGAGAGAGGATCAGCTGGGTTGGATACTCCGGAAACGTGTTTCCAGTGACAGGATTCTGTTGTTTCCTGGATCTTGGCGACCCGATTACCGACGAACGTTTTCCATCGGGATGGCGATGACTCCAACCAATGCAGGACAGTGGATGAATCAGTCCAGAAGAAAACTTCAGCGGTCTTCTGTATGGAATGTACCACCTTCTCGTATAGCTTCGACGACAATACTGCTGCGCACAACTCAAGACGTGCGATAGTGTGTGATTTGGCCAACGGAGCCACCTTTGACTTGAACGTCAACAGCTGGACTCTAACGGCTCCGGCAGACTCTGACCGGACGTAGCAGCACGATCCATAAGCCTTTAACGACGCATCAAAGAAGAAGTGGAACTGGAATGATGTTCCATGGAATTCCTTCCACTAGGACTGCAGATATGGAGGAAGAGGACGATCTCACTCATAAGAATCTCCTGTTTCGGTTTTCAGCGCCCATAAGCGCTGCATAAACAGCTTGGCGAGGACTATTATTGATCCCACCAGGTCAATCTGCGCAACGTACGACATAACTTTCCGTTTTGTCAAAACGGGTGCTGGTAATGGCAGCTGAACCTTGAAGCTCATCATGTCTGATCTCGGAGCCCAGATGAGTCCGAGAGTGGAAACGGATTGGTCGTCTTGCAGGTCATGGTACGGCGCGAATGCTAGATCTTCTTCGGGAATATCAGTTAGGACTTCAGGCGAGTTTGAAGCCCATTTCTTCAGCGGAAAGCCTGCCGCTGAAAGCAAGGTGGACATTTCTTGGTTCTTGGATTCAACATTGTCAGCACCAGACAGGAAATCTTTCTGGGCTACCGCGGATGCGGCTGTGTATTTTTAATATTTAACATTTCCGGTGAGAATTTGGTAATTTTTTTTCCCAGATTGGTGGATTGCTGTATTTGACCTATTTTGGGCACTTTTTTCGGCATGGAGCAAAATAGCCGTCGACTACCTGCGACTACCCACAACCACAGCACTGATTGTATATCAAAAGAAGTATTTGAGAAATACTGTAGGTGGGGTATCAAAAAACATTAAAACATTAAGAAAAACATCTTTATTATTGCAAAGAGTACTGGACTAATCGAAATGAAATGTATGTAGTACGAAATATTGAAAATGTATGGAATCGAACGAAATTGCATAATCAAAAGATCAATCAACAACTGGTACTTGCCAAAACTCGAAACTGGTTAATCATTAATGATTCAAAACTACACAAAAATGGTTAAAATAAATTCTTCATTTTGAGTTATTCCGTTTTTCTTGAAAATAATTCAACTTGACTCATTGATGTATCATTCTGTTTCTCCGTGTGCACGAAATCTGACGGCAAGAAACAATGCGCACAGGAGGAAGGTAGAGCAAACTTTCAATTGTTGCTGTATTCAAGAACATCAAAAAATCCCGGTGGCGAAGGATAAGTTCCGATGCGTAAACATTCAGCTGCGTGAGGATCTCCGATAAATCCGTATCTCCCAACAGGATCTTAATTTAATCTAATCTAATCTAATCTAATACAAACCGCAGCCAGTACGAGGAAGCATCCTGCAAAATGATTAGGTTAGATGAGGTCTAATCATTTTTCTTGTCTAATTGATGTTTACAGCATATCTGCGATATGATATAAACATCAATACGGCCAGGCCTACTGCGTTGTATTTGCCGCAAAGATGATTCTTGGAAATGAATGGGAACATTTCTTGAATCTACAGGGGTTAGACTGTTTCAAAATAGGTCAAATCTGGGATTTCAAACGCTACCCTCTGGAATGGTAGTTTTGGGGGTCAGAAACACCCTGCCAAAATTTGAAGTCATTTGGTTCACGGGAACCCCTCGCTCAAACGGCTTGAAGTTTGTATGGGGAAAATCGACAAAATGTATGGGGAGCGAGGCACTTTCACATTCACGGCTCAAGGTGGCGCTGTAGTGGGTCGATTTTCTTCGTGTACAAAATGTAGCACTTTTGAAGTATTGGGAACATCTTGGCTCAAGACCGGATGTAAATCCGAGTTACCTCCGAAAAGTTATTAGCGTTTCAAACGAACACCACCTGCTTCACTTCTGGGGAGGGCCCAACGCGCTTGTGCAGTTTTTATTTTTACGAACAGGTATACGAATAGCAATGTTTGCATTGGTATAACTTTTTTGTTTAACCATGAAATTGGTTGAAATTTTCACAGTGAGTAGAAAAATGTTCGAAATTTTGGTCTACTAAAAATTGGAACAGATTGGCCAAGTGGTTCCGGTTTTATTCCGGGTTTCCGAGAGGCCATCGGGGGGAGAAAAGGTACCAGTCGTCTACAACAAGGTGGTGCTGAAAATCCACAGCAACAGGCATCTATGGGTAGTGCTGATTAATATTTTAACAAAATCAACCCATAACCTGGTTCTAAATACTGAGCGTCCACCGGAAGGCCTTCCGATGACCTGGATCAACCTTAATCTGGATTATTATGTATTTTTGATCAAAGTAGGCCTTGATTATTCTCTGCAACTATATGAAATGTAGTAAATTAATGATTTTAGATATATAAGCGTTTCAATGGCTCCAAGTGGTCACCAGATGATCCGCCGGAAGATCCGAAACATCCGTAAAATTTAGTGCTACATAAATTCGATCAAAGTAGGCCTTGATTTTTCTCTGCAACAATGAGAAATGTTGTAAAATGGTGATTTTTCTTATGTTAGCTGTTCAATGGCTCCGAGTTATCACCAGATGGTCCGCTGGTAGATACGGAACATCCGTAAAATTGATTGCTGTGTAAATTTGATCAAAGTAGGCCTTGATTTTCCTCCGCAATTATTTGGAATACAGTAAAATGGTGATTTCTGAAATATTAGCTGGTCATTGGCTCCAAATGGTCACCAGATGACCCACCGAAAGATCTGGAACATCCGTAAAATTGGTTGCTAAGTAAATTTCATCAAAGTATGCCTTGATTTTTCATTGCAACTGTATATAATGTAGTAAAATTATGATTTTTTATATATTAGCTGTTCACTGGCTCCAAGTGGCTCGCCGAAAGATCCGGAACATCCGTAAAATGTATTGCTGCGTAAATTTGATTAAAGTAGGCCTTGATTTTGCTCTACAACTACGTGAAATGTAGTAAAATGGTGATTTTTGTTATATTAGCGGTTCAATTGTTCCGAGTGGTCACGACATAACCCGCTGGAAGATCCGGAAAATCTGATAAATTTATTGCTGTGTAAATTTGATCAAAGTAAGCCTTGATTTTACTCTGCAACTATCTGGAGTGTAGTTAAATGGTGATTTTAGATACATTAGCTGTTCAATGGCTCTGAGTAGTCACCAGATGGTCCGTGAGAAGATCCGGAACATCCGTAAAATTGATATATGTGTAAATTTTATCAAAGCAGGCCTTGCTTGTTCCCTGCAACTAAATGGAATGTAGTAAAATAGTGATATTTTATATATTTGCTGGTCATTGGCTTCGAGTTATCACCAGGTGGTCCAGAAAATACGGAAAAGCCGTAAAATTTATTGCTGCGTAAATTTGATCAAAGCAGGCCTTGATTTTGTTCTGCAACTATGTGAAATGAAGTAAAATGATAATTATAGATACACTAGCTGTTCAATGGCTCTGAGTAGTCACCAGATGGTCCGTCATAAGATCTGGAACATTCGTAAAATTGATTTCTGTGTAAATTTGAACGAAGTAGGCCTTGATTTTTCTCTGCAACTATATGGAATGTGGTAAAATGGTGATTTTTTATATATTAGCTGTTCATTGTAACATCAGTAAAATTAATTGCTTCGTACGAGGACAGCTCCGGCGTAGTCGTTAGCAAGTGTGTAGGTGTGTAAGTCACACAAACATCGTATGTATTTAAATCGATTGGCAAACAGGTTGACACACATTTTCATCATCAAATAAAATATTTCAGGATAATAAAATCAGTATCTCTGAGCCACACATCCAACGAAGCCTTAAGTTATCCCCTTTCATTTCAGGGTAGTGTTCAAATGTTATTTCGGGGGAACATTTTGACACTACCCTTAAACTAAATGGGATAATCTAAGATTTTGTTTGGTTAGTGTTTCAGTGATACCGTAAGTGGAGGTGACATTGGGCCAAAAAATCAAAAAAAAAAATCGTTCCCTACCTAACAACGTTCACATTTTAGCAAGGAAAACAATGTTAAGCATGTGAATCATAATCAATGATATATTTACGACTGTCATGGAAATGGTTGATTGAAATTGAAAGCTCATTTTACTAAAATTAATTAAAAAATGGACCAATGTAAAACCTTATGGCGGCTGACATTGGGCCAACACATGAATTTAATTAAAATAGCTTAACATATCTTAAAATATATAAATTTACCGTAGCTATTAGGAGTACACTTGTAATGATCACAACGTACTTCGTATGTATGGTTAAAGATCGTTTGTAGCCTTCGTCTATTTTCATGAAAGAGTGTGCAAACATTTAAAAAAAATCTACTACTATTTATGACATTTTACTTTACTGCACAAATTAAATAAAACAACTAGTAAATGTTATCTACACTTTTTCTCAGAAGCTCAAGAAACATATACACTGAAGTCTTTTTTTACACGGTTTTTTTTTACACGGTTTTCCACGATTTACACGGTACGTTTTTAACGATTTCTCGACAACGATTCAACCTATCGACTTGATTCCAATCACATTATCCGTTTCAAGCTATAGGTAATCGAATGGCATACCTAAAAAAAAAAAATCGGTGTAAATACAAATATGGACCATATCATGCTTTAATTACAAATGGCATCAAAATCCGATTTTTTTAAAACATTTAAGCATGCGAAAAATCAAAATCTTGTAGGTTTTTTTTTAAACGTTTTTTTTACACGGTACGTATCCCCGTGTAAAAAAAAGACCTGAGTGTACTAGACATTGAAGATATTTGCATCAATAAACATTTTTAAATTTTGGCCCAATGTGACTTCCTAGTTTCAATGTCACCCCGTCTTACGGTACTATTTATTTAATCAGTCAGAAGACCAAGGGAGCAAAATGCATGACGATGCTGCAACACTGCATGACTGTCCCGTTATTGAGAACCATGCTTGTTCACAGCATCGTCACGCGCTTTGCATCCTTAGTACTCTGACTGTTAATTATGTTTCGAACAGAGATACCGTGTCCAAAACAAGTCACAAAATTGAGTTTTACAATCAGGTTGTAATGTGTATTAGTCCCACTAAGCATAATTTCCCAAGCAATACACTTCCGTCTCTAAAGGTTGAGGCAACTTGATTGTAACCGGAATAAATCACATAGGAGTTGCCGTTTGCGACAAGTGTGCTGCTAGGGTTACGTTTATTCAGGTAAATACATAAATGAGGGTAAAAGCTTCGCTAGTACATACGAGGAGGAGGGAATAAATTATCAAACTTATACCTAAGATGATGGATATTTCGTAGTCTCCGTGTATGGCTACTTGGATACTCATATGGCCGTCAGAATGGTTCATTGGTTGCGAAATGAAATATTTCTGAAAGTGATGCGCAATATTTCTCAATATTTTGATTTTATACTAACGTTACCTCAATGTTATTTCACAGACAAGCAGACACAACACATTGAACATTTATCATTGTAAACCCTACCGCCATCTGTCGTATACACTATGATGGGCAATACACTCAACAGATGATTGTAGTGTGTAAACGTCAAACGCTAGGGAATTGATTATGTGCACCACAAGTGGCAGTACTACCAACTAAGAAACATTTAAATTGACCGTTAAAAACGGTTTTGATTAACGTTTTAAGAGTGTTATGTCTGCTTGTCTGTGATCATACCTTCACTATCGCAACTTCGGGTAATCTGCGAAAGTACTTGAATTTTTCTCAGGCACTTTTGATCTAACTGCAATAACTCTATCATACTCGAAATGTGTCACGACCACATTGGCACAACGACGCCCTATACGCTCTCTGACCGAAGCGCAGGGGTATCTCCCAACAGGATCTTAACCACAAAAACTGCTTGAGCAGTGTTTTTGACGTAGGACTACGTCTTTGATTTCTATATGGGGGTACACTTTGTGAAAACCGAAAATGGAACATGTAACAAATTAAGAAAGAATTTGAACGTTAATTACTCAGCTGCCCCTGGTCCAATTTCAATAATTTTATCACCAATCGATCAGAAATATGGCTACGCATCGATTTTCAACAAGAAACCATTGAAAAACTGGTAAATGTCCAGCATTGTCCAAAAGCGTCGAATTAACTCGAAAATCCACCAATTACTTACATGCATATGCTGCTTCCCCAGCACAGCCGTCAGAGAGTAGTAAGTAGACGAAACAAGTCGAAGTGGCATTCGCCTCCGATCCTCGGGCGCGTGCGAATAGGGAGGATGGAATTGCGTCATATTTTGCTCACTCATCGCCATACTCAGAACCACACGCTCCCAACGACCACACCAGTGGTGGTGTTCGGTCATCGAAATTAGTAGTAGCAATAGCAGTGCCTTCGGCGTGTGGCGTTGAAAATTGTTCTCCAGTAACAACGAAAGGCTGCCTGCAAGCAGCGAGCTGCAGAGCCCACATAAGCAACCATCAAAGGAGGAAGAAGCTGCATTACTATGCTATGGATCGGAATCAGTAGCTCTTCGTGAGTCGCTGCGGGTCGGTCATCTATGCCAAGCGTGTCACCCTCGCTCTTAACGACATACAGCTCGACAGCCTAATCCGTGTTGAACACCAAGCTCAGAATTACTCAACCATCACTACAAAACGGTCCTTTTCAGGGCCACCAAAAATTTGTTAAAGAGTATTATTTGGACATTGGTCAAGGTCATCAGTTCCCGCAAGCAGCTAGCTATCAAGGCTCAACCTGTCTATACTGCCCATAATCGCATATCAGTTCCATATGGATAGAAAATCAAGCAAAGATGGGACTGATATGCGATTATGGGTAGTATAGAAGGTGTGGAATTGTAGGCCTGAATATATTGGTGCAATTAGTTTATCCTCGGTTTTCATTCCGCACGATTCGTTTCTTTCGTTTAATCAATCACCCTTGTAGTGACGTCGAAAAGATTGTTTCAATCGGCGCTTACATATGAAATTTAATGTGGATTATAGAATTTTTTGTATGTTACCAAAATTTATGAATGGTTTGCCACTAAATGTTGAGATAATTTATTGATTATTGAACTATCACACTGTATACCATGAAAAAGCAGCCTGCTTGTGAGTTTTCGCCTGTTTTCAAGTAAGGAGTTATCATAAAAAACAAATCGCCAGCGGGTATTTCCCGGCGACTTTACAAATAAATAAGATCAAACAAAATCATCAGGCAGTACTAGCTAGGATTTGTTTTACTTCATATTTCACAAAATTGCTTTCGAGTGTTAAGACATCGTCTCCCACAAAGTTAACGTGTTTTCCTCTACCAACACATACATCAGGGCTAAATAGATCTCCACAGGATCTATAGAATCCACGCAATTTCAAAAAACCAAAATGCACAGCATTACGAAAAGAGGTTAGGTTTCGACCAATAGCAGATAGATTCTAAACAAGCCAAACGATTGGAAATTTATCTACCGATCTGCTAAAATGAACACTTAGTTAATTTTCAATAGGTCACTATTGAAAAATACCAAATGTCCAACTGTTGCAATGGTTGATCAAAATTATCACCGAATGTCTGAAAACAGCGCATTCCCTAACACAGACTTAAAAATCGAATTCGATGCGGTCCCACTGAACGGTGCTCATTCAATCACCGTAAGTGGTAGTGTCCAGTCGAGCAGCAGCAGCAGGAGTGCTTTCAACAACAACAACAACGAAAGGCTGCCTGCAAGCAGCAGGCAGCAGAGCTCATATGAGCAACCATAGAGAAGGAGGAAGAAGTCCTACCGCTAGGCTAGGATCGGAATCAGTAGCTCGTCGTGCTCAGCTCAGCATTACTCAACCATCACTACAAAACGGTCCCTTTAAGGAACACCATAAATTTGTTAAGAGTATTATTTGGACATTTGTCAAGGTCATCAGTTCCCGCAAGCAGCTAGCTATCAAGGCTCAACCTGGTCTATATATAAGGTGTGGAATTGTGCCCGAATGCATTGGTGAGATTAATCATCGTCCGACCATTTTCCAGAACACGCTGGTAGGAAGTGTTAAAAATCCATATAGAATTTGAGAGAAGTGGGAATAATTCGCTTTGGGTGTATATTCAGTCCCCAGAAAGCCAATAAAATCAAATTTGTGAGAAAATTAGCTCTGACGAGTTCAATCTCTCGAAGTCCTTCCTTTTTTACATATTCTGCACAAACGATACTTTCCGCCCCACCCCATTCATTTAATTCGGAAGGAAATCATGTGAGGGGTTAATTGAATACTCTTTAATACCAAAATGCACAAAACTTAAAAATTCATAAATAACAAAAAATCTAAAATACTCCTTTTAAAGTCGGGTAGATGAATCGAAAATACTCAAGTTGACAGTCCCTTGGATTCTCTTCATCAACTTTCTCTTCGAAATAAATAGTACAAATTTGATACGCTTACAAATAAAAAACGGAAAGAGTTAAGATAATTGATGCTTGATCAATTAAAAGAACTTAATGTTCACATTTGTTCCGTCCACTAGCAGTCCTACGTCAAGCTTCCGTACGTGCCCCAAGGCACAGACCCTTCTACTTTTTCTTTTCTCCAGGGTTTTATATTTATCAGTATACAACAGCCTTCGTAATGTGGTAGCTGAAGGGGATCTCGCCACCGAAGGCTACGAAGGGCATATATCACGAACCTTCTTTGCATTGCTTCGATCCTAACAATCCACGTTGACTGCTACGGGCACCAAACTACAGAATTAGATTCAAGGATCGATCGAAGGCAGTGTGGGGCACGGAATTCATCGGTTATTTTGAATATGAATGTAGAGATAATAAGCGCTGAGTCAAGGATAACGCCCAAATTCCGGACTTGATGAACACGTTGAACAGGCTGTTCAGCGGTGTTATATGATGTTGCACTTATGAATGCTCAATGTAAGCATGAATGTAGTAAACAACAGAGGACCCAAGTTACTGCCCTGAGGCACACCTGATCATTTGGTGAACGACTGAGCGTACTAACAATATGTTTAAAAATGTGACTAAAAGCAGTTGCTCCACGATTTTTTATCAATTTTCAAGTTTCCAAGGTTTTCAATGTATCAAAAGTTTGCATTTTTCATGAGCTTTTTAAAAAAAAATAGCTAAAAAATTAAACTGAGACATGTTTTTTTTTTTATAATTCGTTTATTTTTCCAGGCTCATTTGCTGTAGCTTTGCGGAGCCGATATTCATTGTTTAGATAACAAAATTACTTAAAACTAACGTTAGTAAAGCGGAGGCCGATTACTCGCGGCTATCTCGAGGTTAGGGGTAACAAATTGTAACAAATGGATGGCAGGGTAGGGATTGTGAACACAAGGTTTGGAGAGCAATGTGCTCTTGATCTCGAACTAGGCGACACTCTGATGAAAAAGACAAACATGGGGGTACACCGATGGGTAGCTAACAACTTGGGAGAACACAAGATGACACTAACTACTAAATCCTCAGATCTATCCGTTTTAAAAACACATAAATTAAATTCAAATAGTCGAGGTCTCGGCTCGCCAAGACATCTCTAACGGGTATCGCGGGTTGTTTTCCTCGGGCCCTGAGGGATGTGGATAACTCAGATCTGTCAACACGGTGTAAGGTACATGACCAAAGCACGTGGTCGATATCGTGATAACCACTGCCACACGCGCATAAATTGCTGCCTGAGAGCCCAATTCGATAGAAATGCGAGTCTAACGAGCAGTGATTGGACATAAGCCTTGATATAACGCGTATAAAGTCGCGGCTCATGTCCAACCCTTTGAACCATGGTTTGTTCGACACCTGTGGGAGAATAGAATGTAACCATCTTCCCAATTCACCATCATTCCATTTTTGTTGCCAACTGATGAGGACTTGCTGACGAGCAATGGAGAAAAATTCGTTGAAGGCGATTTGTCGCTCAAAAATATCGCCTTCCATGACCTTAGCCAATGAGTCCGCTTTCTCATTACCCGGAATTGAGCAATGAGATGGGACCCAAGCTAAGGTGATAGTATAGGAGCAGTTAGATAAAGCACTCAGTTTATATCGTATTTCAGGCAGGAAATACGAGGAGTGCTTCATCGGCTTCATTGAACGAATAGCCTCCAATGAGCTAAGACTATCCGTAAAAATAAAATAATGGTCAGATGGTAGTGAGGCAATATAGCTGCGAGTTCCGCAACGTATACTGAGCATGGTTTCTGCAGTTTATAAGAGGCGCTATGAAATTGATTAAATACACCAAATCCAGTGGAAGCATTTATGGTTGACCCATCTGTGAAAAATCTTTTATCGTTACTTACATGGTGGTACTTGATTGCAAAAATTGAGGGAACAACCATCGACCGATGGTGATCTGGTATTCCATGGATTTCTTGCATCATGGTCAGATCAAAATTTACAGAGGAACTATAAAAGGCTTGAAAGCAATCACGATTGGAGATTAATGAAGAAGGACCAACCTCCAGCGTCATGTACTCATAGTACAAACTCATGAATCTTGTTTGAGGATTTCTGTCGAGCAGCTTCTCAAAATTTTCTATTACCAATGGGTTCATTACTTCACAACGGATAAGAAACCGGAAGGACAGTTCCGCGAAACGATCTGTCAGTGGGAGAACACCCGCGAGTACTTCGAGGCTCATCGTATGTGTCGAGTGCATACAGCCAAGCGCGATTCGGAGGCAACGGTATTGAACCCGTTGTAGCTTCAGGATGTGTGTTTTTGCCGCGGATTGAAAACAGAAGCTACCGTACTCTAGGACCGACAAGATGGTTGTTCGATAAAACCTGATCAGATCTTCCGGGTGTGCTCCCCACCAAGTTCCAGTAATTGTACGAAGAAAATTAATTCTTTGCTGGCATTTTTGTTTCAGATACGCAATATGTTTTCCCCATGTGCATTTGGAATCGAACACCTAAATACTAAAAAAAAATACTTTGAGTGATTGTTTTACCCATTAGCTGAAGCTGTAACTGTGCAGGATGGTGCTTCCTAGAAAAAACAACCAACTCAGTTTTCTCCTGAGAGAATTCGATACCCAGCTTCAAAGCCCAAGTAGACAAGTTGTCCGTTAATACCTAAAATTAAAATGGCTGAAATTAAGTACAAAAAGTAACAATCAAATATGCAAAGCTTAATGCAAATAGGAGAAGATCGTGTCAAAAAATAGTTTTTGTTATTTGGCTGGAACTACTCTATAGCCATAAATGATACACCTACCCTATCCTAGCTCCCAGTATCGAACGATTTAAGTCCTCTGATTTGCTTTCATAACTTGAACATACACACATCACACGACATCATAGAATAACTGCCTCCTCCTGTGCACAATTACACGTGTACTACCCGTGGGCAATTAAATTGAGTATGGCTGTGCCCGAGACGGCTAATACATAGGTGTAACAGTCGGAAGAAGTGTTAGTTTGTTTACTTAAATGAACCATGCCCATTTTGTTATGGCATGTTTGCTATACGAAATGCGCCTCGTGTTTATTGGCGAATTTCACATCAAAGATTGATTAATTGAGTAGGAAATCAGTTTGGCACGGCATTTGTGACCAGCATACACCTTCCGGTAGTATGAAACAGGTCAAAAACTGTTCAAATCCGCAGATAAAATTTTTGTTTTGAATTTCTGTATAGCAAAATAGTGAACTTTTCGTGAACATTAACGGCAAAGAACTCACCAACACTGGGAGACTGTGAGTTCCTGCCCACCTGTCATTTTCCATCGTGGGCTGTGCCTCTTCTGCACTCCAACAAACGGTCTTCTCTGTTTTCAGAACCCATTCTTCAAAGTCTCCTGCGCCTTACCTCGTCACCATCGTCGTCGTCGTCTTCGGCAAGCCTACGAGCAAAGAAGGCAGAACAATAGGTTTTGTTCTGAACCGGCGGTGTTGGCGCTGTTTTCGAGTTGTGACTCAAGTTTGCATTGCCAGCCGACAAACTTGAACTAATTCTATTTCCGATTGCACCTATTCCGGTAGTTCTCATCCACTCTATTCTCTATTTTTAGATACGAAAAGAGGACGAGGACAGCGACGTCGCCAAGGAATGGAAATTCGCAGCAATGGTAGTTGATAGATTGTGCCTTATAATTTTCACATTTTTCACAATAGTGGCAACCGTAGCTGTTCTATTTTCGGCACCACACATCATCGTTTCGTAGCCACATGGAAAAGGTTATTGTTATTGGTTTTATCATAAAATCAATTTGTTATTCATTAAATTATTGTCGAGACTTTTTAAATAAATTTCAAACCAACAAGTGAACAACATTAAGCAAAACAAAAGGGGTAGTGTGTAATCAGAGAAAATTGGAGGAAACGCAAAAAAAAATGGAGGAAAGATTATTAAGGAAACATTGAAGCAAACAAAAGCGGAACAGCGAAATGGTGCTGCGTTAGAACGAAAATACAGAAAAAAAATAAAAAAATAAGAAAAAAAACGCTAGAAAAGTGAAGAAAATCGGTAAAACAAAACAAACAAGCACAACAACCGAAAGTAAAAAAAAAAACGAAACAAGGAAAAGGCAAAGTTTTTTGACAATTATTGCGTCTAGCATTCCATTTATTCGATCGAGTCATTTCCACCGAAAATCTCCCATCCATAGGGAGTTAGAAAATCAGAATACACTTCAGATCATTCTTTCGTTTATGGAGTTTAAAAAATCGCGAAAAACCAATATAGCTGCTGATAAGTTCCCATCGCTAGTGAGTATTAATTTAAGCGCAAACGGAAAATCGTCGAGTTTGTTTGGGGCGGTTATATATTTTTTTCGGGACGTAGAAATTTTGCTAGCAGTCTAGAGTCAGGATCGTCAAAAGCAATAAGACGCAAGCAGTATGCAGCCCAACTCTGTACTAACAGAGACACAGGAAACGAACCATCGGAGACGTCAGAGGATGCAGCTGGATGCGGATTGCAGTTTGCGTTGGATGTCTTGGATTATTTGAGGGTTGATAAGTGAAAATTGTTTCACAAGGTTCAAATAACTAAACAAAATTCTGAAAATTTTAATTAACTCAGATGTCTATTCCAAAAACGTGTCACCGAGAATTAGAATGGTCACAATTTGTTTCATGGATTATCTTGTTGGATGTGTTGCACCAGAAATTTCGGGAGCAGTTACTTTGAAGAACAACACAACAACAACTCTGATCTGATGTTCTTTACATTGTTTTAATGGAATTATGAGAGCAATCCAGGATGAACAGGAGTACTCTAAAAAATCTGAGAATATTCCCAAGAATTACAAAAATTTCCTCTTGAAATACCCTGACAGTTGTGACTGATTGAAAATCAGTGGGCTGTATTAGAATTTATGCCAAGACAACTTCAAGTATTAGTACAAGACACAGAAACAGTCTGTACATTGTAGACGAAATACGCGTATCTGTCAAGGATGAGGAATTAAATGGAAACTACTAATACTTCTCTCTCACTCAATACAAGACAACTTATTAAAAAGATTGGTAACTCGTCCATAGTTCTAGGGACATATACTCGATCAATGAGAGTAACTCAGAGAGGGAGAGAATCACTTCTACTCAGTTGTATGAGAAATTTACATCATGATTTATTCTGAATGGACGGGTAAGTAACCACACTTAGACATATACAAATTAGCAAATACGATAAACTCTTTTTTGTGCTGACCATTGAGCAGCAGATGTCGCAATTGTGCCCGTCTAATAGTGTTTGCATATGAAAGCCAAAAACATTCCAACACATCTAACGCACTGTACATTAGAGCAAGGCATAGCCCTTAAAAGAACATCACATGAAAAAAAAACACAGAGTCTACCGTCAACGCCGACCACAGACGATACCGACGCCCGCGCAAAACTGTCAAACAAAGGCAAAACGTAGCTAAAACTTCCAATTTCAAAGAAGTAAATTTCTAGCAGAACAAAACGAAGAAACCAAAATCTTTTCTCTAGCGAAAAAAAAATATGACAGAAAAAGCATGAAAAAAAACTAAATTTAAGATGTTTAAGAAATTGAACAAAAGTAAACTTTTTCAGTTATTATTTGATAAAAACGAAGATTGAAAAAAAAATTAAACCAAAAAAAAACTAAGTCGCATGCGATCGTCGTATTAAGAGGTTACATAAATCTTTATCGTTCTCATTCTGTTTTAGTTGAAGCGATTATTATTGAATTGCAACCTTTTCAAGAACGGCATCCGGCTTCGAATTCCGGCCCGAGTGGCGAGCGAACTCGAAATCGGAAGCGGCAGGTTCGGCCGAAAGGATGCAAGCGAGTAAAGTGAAATTTCTAAATTAATAAATCAGAGAGCAAGAGACAAAAACTCACTCGCACGCGCCGAGGTGCGAGCGGGAGTAATCGACGCGAGAGTGATTGAAATAGAGAAATCTTCGCTCAAATGGTAAGAAATTAAAAAAAAAAAAGAAAAAGTTCCGAATCTCTTACTGGAAATCTAAGTCAGAAAATCATTTAAGAAAAAAAAAAACAGAGAAGAATCCTGTACCAATACAGAGGCGAACACGAAAGAAAGAGAGCAAGAGTAACGGACGAGCGAGGAGGGAGAACAATCCTGTATTTGGTAGCTTCTTTCGAGTTTGTGTAGTAGCGTTATTAATTGAAAAGCGGATAGCAGGAAGCGATAGCGATAAATTTTAGGACACACAAGTGGATCAAACATCCGAAGGACCCATGCAGGATAGTGCAGCAAACTGAAAGCAAAGAACAAAAAAAAAAATCGAAGTTGAAGGAGCAAAATTAGCAAAGGAGGAAAATATTGAAAGTCAAGTAAAAAATTTATCAACAGCAGCACGACTGTGATATATAATAAAAAAAAAGTATATTTAAATTATTATTATTAATTATTAAATAATTATTGATTAAACGTACTGTAATTATTGATTAGTGTGGTGCGGTGAGAAGAGAGAAAGATGAGAGAGCGAACACGTTAGGGAAGGAGAATAAGACAAAATGCAACAACAGCCACCACGCGAGCGTTTTGGGTAAAATTGGGAGAGCCGTTCGGGTGGTTTTCCTCTCTCCCGGAGAGCTAGCGCATCATCGAGAGCGCGCTATTGCTGAATGGGGTCTCGCTGGTTCGGGACATTCGGATCTGTTCGGAAAGCTGCGGAATGTTTGCGATTGAGAGGAATGGGATTGGGTCTACCGTTTCTGTTTTGACGCGATTTTTTTCGCCTCTATTTTTCATCGTGAGATCTCAAATTGCTATAAAATTAAATCCAGCTTCACAGCTTACATCCAGCGGTGTTCCATCGGCGGATAATATCGCTTTGATTATTTATTTATAATCGCCATCGTTGGACTTAATTCTATTCTTAAAAAATAGTTTACTAATATTAAAATAAAAGCATCACAAACATCATTGAACAGTCTGCAACATTTGTCGAGTGGATTGTTAAAGCCAGTACGGTGTCCAGGAGTTTACAAGAGGTATGTATTGCGGAGACGACGGACTGATGCGTGGAAGTCGATATCCCGGAGCACACTACTGCAGTCAATATGATTACTAATCATGTCAATAATAAATAGTCTCTGCAGGAAGATTCGGCGAGTCGATAGTGTTTGCAGTCCAATAAGCGCACATCTGTGTTCGAATGGTGATAGGTTATTGGCATTGGTCCATGGAAGCTATCGTAAGGCGAATCTGGACAAGATATGGACCCCAGATTTGTACTCCATATTCAACAACACTACGAACCAAGGAGCAGTACAATGTTTTCAAAGCGTTCACATCATCGAATTGCACAGCGTTGTGACACAGGAATGCAAGCAAGGAAGTTGCCTGAATCTCAAAGGGGGTTACGGCAAGATGATGGACCTTCGTGTCTGCTATTCAACATCGCGTTAGAAGGTGTGATCAGAAGAGCTGGTTTAGACACGAGTGGCACGATCTTCAGGAAGTCCATCCAGCTTCTTGGCTTCGCCGATGACATCTACATCATGGCACGGAACTTTGACACGATGGCGGAAACGGCTGAAACAAGGCGGATTGGACTTGCCATCAACGCATCGAAGACAAAATACATGAGAGGAAGAGGTTTTTACAGAAGACAATGTTAGCCTCCCACCCCGAGTTTAGATTGACGGTGACGAAATCGAGGTGGTCGATGAGTTCGTGTATTTAAGGTCACTGGTGACCGCCGAAAATGATACCAACAGAGAAATTCAAAGACGCATTATGGCAGGGAATCGTGGCTTGGACTCCGGAGGACGCTCCGGTCGAATAAAATTCGCCGCCGCACGAGGTTGACTGGCTACAAGACGCTGATTAGACCGGTGGTCCTCTACGGCCACGAGACCTGGACTATGCTACTGGAGGACCAATATGCCCTTGGTGTTTTCGAACGGAAGGTGTTGCGTACCATCTACGGTGGAGTGCAGATAGATGACGGAACGTGGAGGAGGCGAATTAACGATGAATTGTAGCAGCTGCTGGGAGGACCATCCATCGTCCACATTGCAAAAATTTGGCAACTATGGTGGGTTGGGCACGTCGTACGAATGCCGCACGACGACCCAGTGAAAATTGTTCTCGAAAACGACCCAACAGGAGCAAGAAGAAGAGGCGCGCAGTGGGCAAGGTGAATCGACCAAGCTACCTGCGGACCCTCCGCAGACTACGAGGCTGGTGAAGTGTGGTCATGGATCAAGTAGAGTGGAGACGACTTCTTCGGACAGCAGAGGACAAAAAGGCCTTAGCCTGATTGGTTAGGTAAGGTAAGGAGTGATCGGTTAAAGATAGACATAACGGGTGTTGCCAACGATGCTGATTATATAATCCGGACGTGGGCCTTTCGATACATCAACCGAGCAAAGGCCTTTGAAAACAGCGTCATGGCTGAAGTTATGCTGCTGCAGACGAATGTTGTACTACTGCTGCGGAGGAGTTTGATCGAGTTCAAAAACGCTTCGGAAGAAATCAGCGAAGAGGTTTGCAGAAGTGGCATCGATTACAGTCTGCCGGAACACCAGCTGATTTTTTTGCGAGAGTTTACGAAAGACCAGAACGACGATGAGTATTCTTTGAAGCCACTCTGGAGATTATCGATACACTCACGAGCAAACTCTTGTACTCGGCTTCTGCAAGCTGCGCACCATACTTGTGTTCAGCAGTCCTGGAGCGAAAGTAACGTTTACGGGCCTTACGCAGACGGTTACGAAGATTACGCAATTGCGGATTCCACCACGGCTGTGGGCGATGCATAGAAGGTCTACGAGCCACTATTGGAACAGTATTATCGATTACTTGATAAATATTGTCATAGAATTCGGACACGGCGGCATCAATGGTAGGTAAGTTAAGTAATTGCACCCAATCCAACGCTGAGATGCTCACATTAATAGCATTGAAATCAAACCGTGCGAAATTGTACTCATAGCGTGCTACTGGATACGATGAAGGATGTTCGCTCGAACGGATGTCAACTTTCAAAACTAACGGCTTACGAAGGCGATCAACTTTCTGAATGGCAGATGGTGGTTCAAACAGCTCATTAGGATCTGAATCACTGACGAGCCCCAGGAATAGAAGTTTACCATTCGCGTTGACCAGATCGCTGATTAGCTTAAGTCTTGCAGATAGTAAGGTCTCGACTACAGCAAATTCCTGTTCAGATGAAGCATTGAGAGGTAAGAATCCTTGGACATCCTCATCAAAGTCTCAAGCTAGATTCGGCAGGTTGTAATCACCTATAACTATATTCGTATCATGAGCATGCTGCAGCATTTCAAGGAACTGTGGTACGAATTCGGCGTGCTTGGTATAAATGTCGAGTTGACCGGATGCACGGCTTTACAATTCAGCACGGATTTCACGACATTTAAGACACGACCACCACGTCGTAGTACACCTGTGCGGTAATTCCGGTCACAGCGGTAGAAAGTGTGACAGTTCAGCATTCGCGATGTCAGTATGAAGCCACGTTTCTGTGAAAACCACACAGCATTTGTTTTAGTCCTCAAACCACGGACGTTTTGACAGTACACGGCCAAATGAGCACGAGTGTTGACGAGAGTAGTATAAGAGGTAATTGTTACGGCTGGCGCTAATTACTGTTCGACGGACCCGGATCTGCGTTCAGCACCGGCTTCCAAAAATGCTGGGTCCTTGTATCATCCTCAATAAACTCCCGTAATTCGATTCCTTGTGGCCAAGATAAAGGATCCATATTCGAGGCTGATTCCAACCTTCTATAATACGAAAGACAGTGTTGACAATGGCCGACCTCTTGGTATCAGCGATTTCACAACAACTTCATCCACATTCGAAGATTCCTTGGTGAGTTTCTCGGTGTCTGACTGTGAAACATCGGGTGATATTTTGATAGGGAGACCCAGAACTTGTCTGCCGATTTATCTAGAGGGGCTGATGATACGTTGACCGCCGTTGGACCGATGCCAAGTAGAATTTTGGGTTGATCAGATGAAGCGATTTCATCATCACGGTTTCTTTTTGGCGTGTTGGATTTACCAATCTTGAAAATCCGAGGAAGAGGAGATAGTAGCACTGAGGAAAGCTTGTTAAACCCGCTTTAGATCTCCTGTTTAATCTCGGCAATCAGGCTGGGCTTCATCTCACTCTTCATTTCTACAATTATTTTTTGGTACGTTTCGTTGAGTTCCATCGCAGCAGCATTCATGGATGTCAGAGCGTTCTTAATACGAGCATTACCCATAATGTCACGGCAGCCTTCACACATCCTGAAAATAGCGAGTTTTTTTTAATTATTTCCTTGTAGAGTTTCTCCGTTATTTTTGCACAGCTGTAGTGAAATACAGCCTTGCAGAAACCGCCGCAAACAACTTCTATAGCGGTCATGCTGCGTGATAAACTTCCGATGCAGCCATTAGCAAGGTTTATCGGTACAGCTGGAGCCGGTGGAGATGCTCTTAATGTAGTCCAAGGTTTGACAAACAGATGGCACCACCAAGGGTGTCGAAGCAGGGCAAACTTTATTAAGGCTTGCACGGTGACGTCACCACCTGAAGAAAGAAAAAAACTTGCGGGCAATGTTTACAAACATTGACCGCAGCGGATGTCAAATTTTTTCACCGCTTTGCCTCAGGCTAAACAAATACGGACGATTTCAATCTATCCAGTGATTTCGCGAAGTATTTCGAGAAAAATTACAAAGAAGTGCGTAGTGCCGGGTTGTAAATCCACAGATTTAACCGAGGGGGGCGACACATCTAAATCTCAATTCTAGATGCTCAAAAAATCTCACACTAGCGAATCAATCTTCGAAAAATTATCTTTCATTTCTCGCATCTACTTGCATCGTGCTTCATCTTATTGCAGGAAATCTTCAAAATCGACATAAATCTTCCTTCTATCTACTCACATTGCTAGCCACAGCAAAACACAATCTTTTCTGCATCGTAGATAGAGTCGTCCCCCTCGGATTTAACCATAAACTCGCGTTTTTTTTCGATTTCCGGGGTTTCACGATTACCAAAAGCTCTGATCGAAGAACGTTTGAGATGCTGGATTTCTGTTCGGGAATTTCGACAATTATTCAACCCGAAAGACAAATATATTTGTAATTTGCATTTTGTGTCAGGTATGCTATAAATGAAGAAATTACAATAGCCGCTGAAATTAAAACCATTCCTTGATTCAGCTTAGGTGCTGCTGCAAACCTCACCGATAGTTCCAATGTGGACTGGTTACCATCATTGAACCTGCCTCTGCATGAATTACAAGCCTTCAACAACTCCACTCAAAAGACAAAGGATAAAAGCACCTCAGAGTCCAGTGTTTGAGATGCCACAATCTTATCAGAAAGTTCTACTTCCAGAACTAGGTTAGATGTGATTTCTGCACGATCAGAAAGCGGCTCAGTGTCAAGCGTTGTTGATTGTGCTATGGTCGATCCTGTCCAAGAGAATCGACGTAACGGTCAGGTTTTCAATGTAAAAGGCATCAAACGACCGCATGCAGAATGTAAATCCTTTCCCTTACTTTGACTATATGTTTTAGTATTACTTCTACGTGAAGTCAACGATTTACGTAGTTGAAGATGCTAATTTCAAATAACAGACTGTAGTGGTAATTTTTATACGATAGATGGAGTAGACGAAAGCATAGAGTTGATAGTTCCGTTAGAGTACGGCAGTGTGAAGATTGCATATAGATATTAGAATAGCGAGCTAGAACAACTTTTAAGGAAGGTACAAATCGGTTTTTTCATCTCTCTTTACCAAACTCCCCCTTTGGAGAGGGATGGTGAGGGGTGTCCCCCCCGCCACCACTGGCAAAAAGAGATGAAAACCGACCGCTCAAGTACCAACTGCGAGTTTGAAACAGTTCTACCGATTATTTACCGCACTACGGTTG
Source organism: Ochlerotatus camptorhynchus (assembly GCF_037179485.1). NCBI lineage: Eukaryota > Metazoa > Arthropoda > Insecta > Diptera > Culicidae > Ochlerotatus > Ochlerotatus camptorhynchus. Next base: position 77,998 of record NW_027040531.1, on the reverse strand, counting down.
TTATTTGAAGGAAGGCCTGGATGCTAGTGAGTTTCACTAATACATGCATTCTACTGGTTGAAAATAAAAAAAAAAGCAAACCGCTGTCAAGTCGAACACTTTGACAGCTGATTTTGTGGTTGAAAATAATAAACAAATCGATTTACACGGCTTCGCTAGCTAGGTTGTATTTGTGGGATCTTGCGTCGCGAAGTCAATGCGAAGGTCTCGCCACACCAGCGTTGCCAGATATACAGATTTATCGGTATTTATTGATGAATCTACGCGAAACTGCACCAGTGCATGCGACACCTAGGTTTGACATCCAAAACCACAAAAGTGATGATGTACTAAAAAATATTCCATACGATTTGACAGCTAGCAAAACGTCATTATCATCACCGACCGTAACGTAGATTCATCAATTCCGATTTGCAAACTTTATACCGATAAACAGATAAGGTTTCTCAGATAAATCTGAAACTCTGAAATATCGCGTAACATTTGAAAAGGGCCTATTCTCGTTGATCGATTCTCTTCATCGATTTTCTCTTTGGTTTACCATGGCAACATAAACGAATTTCTCGCTAAGCTCGCAGCACAGTTCGACAGAAGGTGATGTTAGCTTGCGCCTGAAACAACACACTGAATGGGAAATTAATTAACAGTCGGATTATTCGCGAAAGAGAAAATCTATGAAGAGAATCGATCAACAATGATAGGCCCTTTTCTCGTGTTGCGAGAGAAATGTCTAAATTTTTGGGTTACTTTAAAGATCTGTAAGGGTAGGTTTCTATACGTTAAAAACAGCTACATTAATTTCAAAAAATGTCCAGGGAACTCCAGTTCACTTAAGGAAACATCATTAATGTTTTGGAAACTTCACAAGTCTAAAAAACTTCAGAGAAATTGAATAGTTTTCATGACAGTTCCATTCGCTTCAGGCAAATTGAAAGGAAGCTCAAAGAGCATCAGTACAGATCAATTAAGTTCAAATGTATTACTGAAACTTAAAAGTACTTCCGAGAAACTCTTGGAATTTCCGGAAACTTCAGCAAAGTTCCGAGAGGTTCATGAAAATTTTGGAAACGTAAGGTAAGTCACATGTGTTATTATAAAATTGAGAAAACAATTTAGGAAGATCCGTGTTTGTAATGGCAGTTTGAAGATCTTTTCCAAAATAAATAATAATCGGAAATATCAGAGAATGTCAATACCGATGTTCATTTAATGTCACGAAAATTGTGGGAGCACTTAAGAACTCAAGCAGCACAAAACTGGTGCACAGAAAGTCCCATAAAAGTGGCCTGAAGTGTGCTGCTAGGGAAATTTCGAAATCTTCACGAAAGTCCAGAGACCTTCAAAGAAAATTTGATATTTTCCCGTAGTTTCATTGAAGCTCCGAATACTTCGAGAATTATTAGAGTACTTCTAAACAACCCCATTTACTTCAGGAAAATCGCAAGAATTTTCAAGGAGTTGCGAAGAATTATGGGCATGAATTTCAAGAATCTTTCGAAAACTTCAGAGATATTTTATGCTGCTGGTTTATTAGAACATGAACATGTAAGAGACTTCAGGGAGTGTTGTGCTAATATCCTCCAGATATCTCTATCTTCCGGAATGTTTTCCCAACTTCTCCTTTAAGTTTCTTACGACTGTTCCGTAAGCCCTCTGGCATCCGACTTACTTCAAAAGTTTTTTTCCAATCTCCAGAAAATTTCTTCCGTCTTCTCCATCGAATTCTACCAGAAGTTTCTGTCGTCTTCGTCTGGAAGTTTCTCCATAAGCCATTATCTGTTGCTTTTTTCCGACTTCTATTGGAAGGTTGATCCGAGCATCTTCTGTCATTCCCTGGAAATTACTACTCCTGGAATTTGCTTTGGATTTTCGAAGCTTTCTGGCTTCATCTGTTTTTTTTTTTCGACAGAAGTTTTTCAATAATCACCCTGGAAGTTCCCCGGATGTGTTTCCGACTTTTCACAGAACTTTCTTCAAACTTCCTCCAGAAAAGCTTCTTTATTTTTTCATTGGAAGTTTTATCGACTTCGCTCAGAAGCTAATTCAAAGCATCTCTGGAAATTTGTTTGGACATCCTATGGAGAGTAAATTTTCCGTTCTTAAAATTTCATTGGCATGAACATAAAATTTATTAAAGTAGTAAAAACCGATAAATACAGATTTTTTAAACATTGGATACCGATAAGCATGAAAACAATCTGGCAACGCTGCGCCACACTATAATGCCTCACCTGTCAGCGATGAATACTGTAAACAGCGCAGGTGATCGAGCTATGATGTTGTTGCAATGATGATGAAATTGAGCGGCAACCAGTTGGAATGCTGGAATATTTTTTCTTGTCGTTCGGATGGTGCAGGATCCGACAGACTTGGTAGTTATGCTGTATATTCAGCATAAACTTCGGGCAAGGAAACTTGCGGCGAGACTTTGCCGTGCCAATGTTGTCCATTTGTCAACTTGTCACTCCCAACATAGTTTACCCATTTTTGGGTAGGTTCAGTTTTGACCGATCTGGGTGGATTCTACCCAAATTTGGGTAGTTTTGAAATAGCGTGTACAGCTTAAAACAGTGTTGCCGGAACTTGTTTTAAAATATCAGAAAAATAATCAAAGAAAAATATAATGTTATAAAAAGTGCTGTACACACCATGCATGAGAAGAATATTGAAATAATAAACTCTCGTAAAAACAGATTTGAGAGTACCTCCATATAAATTATGGGTGCAAGATTTTATGCAAAAGTAGATCGATTAATTATTTTTAATGATAATGATATTTGGATTTTGAAAAATAGTTTCCAAAAAGAAGCCAATAGTCCATCACTTCTGAACCCCTAGTGCTGCCTGGGACCAATGTGTCACACTTAGAAATTATCGCCGATTTCGGTAATTTTTACCGAAATCTGAACAGCTGAACCGGTCGGTAAAATTTATGCAATTCAATTCAATTGCTTTTCAGCTACTTTGAAACTAAATCTCCACTAAAATGACAAGATTTGATCATTTAAGCTAGGTTGAACATTTTTTGAAATTATCTTCAAGTTCAATAGCCTTCAAAATGTAGGTCAAAGTTTTTACCGAACGTTCAGCTGTTCTGATTTCGGTAAAATTTACCGAACACGAAAACAAAATCTTAGTGTGTAAGATTTCCATCCAGGGGCGATTGCTGACCTTTGCTTGACCTACTTAACTATCAAATTTTAGCTACATACTAACTATTTTTAGCCTGTACAACCTAAGCTGCAGCTAAGATTGGGTAGGCTCCTAGCTCGATTTTTATCTCAACTGCTTCAATTTATTTGTTGAGGCTCCTCCTTCGTGATCCGCTTGGTTTACCTCTGCTGTGAAGTCCTGCTGGGTTCCAATTCAGTGTTCGCTTGCAGATTTCATTTCCGCCCGTTCGGTGTGTGTGGTCGACCCACCTACACTCACGCTTTCGAATTTCTGTTGATATCGGCTTCCGGTGACATCGTCGATCGAGCTCAGCATTCGAAATTCCGTTGTGAGGCCAACAAGCACGAACTATATACCACAGGTATCGTTTGGTGAAGTCCTCTAGCTTGTAAGTGTTCTCCGCTGATACGCACCTTGTTTCGTCGGTGTATAAAAGGGCAGATTTCACGTTGGAGTTGGATATTCGGAGTTTGGTGCGTTGACTAATTTGGATTGATCTCCAAATATTTCGAAAACTTGCAAAGGTAGCCCTAGCCTTTTTGATTCACGCAACAATGTCGTTCTTGGTTCCCTCGTTTGCAGCTATCTGGCTGTCAAGATTTTGGAAACTGTCGTGTGATTTGCACATCAACATATTTTGAATGCTTGGCAACAGATGATCTAATTGCTTAGGAAGTCACACATGGGCCACATCTCGATCAACTCTTCCAACTGAAACCAACACCGAATCAAGTATCTCTCGCCATTTCCAGATAGATGTACCAAGGAATGATAAACGGATGAAATATTTCATGATTGACAAATTAAAAAAAAAAAATGTAAATAGTAGCATGTAAGGGGCACAACATTTAATGGGGTTCTGCTATTATCGGGCGTTAACTACAGTCCATTTGGGCTCAATGGACTGCAGTTCGGAGCATAATTTCGGAGGCACCATTTACTCAAGCAACATTCAACATGATCGTTTGCTATATGGGATTGACATTGGTAAGACTTTTCCCAACATTTGAATAAGGTGCAGGCTGTTTCTGGTTTGGTAGAGGTGGTGCCTATTAGGGAGTAGATAACAGTTGGAAGAGAATACTGTATTGTTGTGGGGCCCGAGAGAGTTTAAATAAATGGTTATGGAAATGATAATGGCAGTCATCACAATATTTTGGAATACAAATCACAAAAATGTTTCCAATATCTTGACAGCCAGATAGAGGCAGACGATGGGATCAATAGTGACATAGGTGCACGAATCAAGAAGCCTGGATCTTCCTTTGCTGGTTTACGAAATATATGGTGATCAAATCAGATTGGTCAACGCATCAAAATCACAATTTGTAATTCCAACGTGAAATCTGTGCTATCATCGTCCAGCGAAACTTAGTTCATATCAGAGGAGAACGCTCAATAGCTGCAGGTGTTCATCAACTGATGCCTGTGGTGTATGATTCGAATTTGGTGGCCTTTCAACTGGATCTCGAATGCTGAGATCCGTCCGCGATGTTATCAGAAACTGATTTCATACAGAAGCTAGGGTACGTTATTGGAGTGGGGTCGACCACACACAGCAAAAGAGCGTGAAACGAAATCTGTAGGCAAGCGCTGGATTGGAATTCGGAAGGAAATAGCATCGAGCGGTGGGCCGAGAGAATCGTGGTGACGGAACTTTAAGAGAGAAATTGAAGCAATCGGTGAAGTGGACCCTACACGATTGCTTTTATTGACAATAATCGTATTGTCAATACATTCTATATTGACGTCAATACATCGAGATTGACAATATTTCTGAATTCACATCATCAATATTATTGTCAATAATTCCCCTTCGCGTCAATATATTGATGCTTGTGGGGTTTGCTTGAAACGAACCCAACACGTATCATATATTGACGTGAAGGGGAATTATTGACAATAATATTGGAGATGTGAATGCAGAAATATTGTCAATATCGATGTATTGGTATAAATATAGAATGTTGTCATACGATTATTATTATTAAAAGTAATCGTGTGGGGTCGACTTGAGAATTTGAGCTAATCCCAGTTAAAAACAAAAGCAAGCATTCACGCTGGCTCTATGAACCATTGCTCGATGAACATTTCAAATGGTCCTATCTGCTTTATTCGATTCTCTTCACCGACCTTCTCTTTTCATACACACTTAGAAAATATTACCGGTTTGATTTCAAACGAGTTTTTATCTGCTGAACGCTCGGTAGTCTGTTCGGTTCAAAGAGGAATAACCGAGCTGTCGTTAGTTCTTTTTGCTACCCACAATCTGTCAAAGTTACCGAAAATCTCGGTTGACGAAAAATAAATTTAAGCAGCAATAACCGAACATCGGTTTACTCAAGAATTACCGTACGCTGTCAAACAAACCGAACGGTTCAAGATTCCTTGAATAGTTTAATTTTTGATTTTGCGTGGTACTTTAACTCAAGAGTTGTGTTTTTTTATATTCATCGGGATGTAAATTTTTAGAGATTTTTTAAGAAAAATAGTTACCTTCTTCAATCTAAAAAAATTTTTACGGTTGAGAAAAATATCAACATTATGAAGACGCTCCTACCTCTCTGGCTACGCTCATATAATTTAAAGCAATAATACATACCATTCGAGTAGATTTTACGTGTTTAAAATTATAGAATAATTCCTAACAATTACTCGAGTATCATTTTTTGACGTAGGACTACGTCTGTGATTTCTATATGGAGATATACTTTGTGAAACCCGAAATGGACCATGTAACAAAATTATGAAAGATTTTGAACGTTAATAACTCAGCTGTCCCTGGACCAATTTCAATAATTTTATCACCAACCGATCAGAAATATTTCTACGCATCTGTTTAATTCAAGATTTTATCATTTTTGAAAATGTCACTATTGAAAACTGCACGAATATGCAACTGTTCCTATGATAATTAAAATTATCACCGATTGCCTGGGAAAGGCGATTTCCCTAGCACAGATTTCAAAGTTGAATTCGATCCGCTCTCACCAAACGGTGTTTCTTCAAACACCACGTGGTGAGTGGTGGTGTTCTCCAGTACACAAAGAAAGGCTCTCCGCAAGCAGCTAGCTATCAAGGCTATCCTCAACCGCTGATCGGATTCAGTCCAATCACCGTGTGTGGTGGTGTCTGGTTGTCGACATCAGTAGTGCTTCCGGCGCGGGGTTTTCAATATTGTACTCCAGTACCCAACGAAAGGCTGCCTGCAAGCAGCGAGCTGCAGCCCACATGAGCATCCATAGAAGGAGGAAGAAGCCGCACCGCTATTGATCGGAATCAGTAGTTCTTCGTGAGTCGCTGTGGGCTATCTATGTCAAGCGCGTCATACTATAGAGTATAAACAGAGAGAACCCCGCTCAAATTCCTATTCCTACACAAAACAAAAGCTCCTGCTGCAGTTAACAAATAAGATTTATTTTATAAGACCACGTAGTCCAACGTCACCATTGCGTACAACCCTTGTAGTTGTTAATACCTAAAGCAATGGTCTGTTCGAATCAAATAGACATTCAAAGGTGAATCGTCGAGGAGACCTAATTTCTGATTGATGTGTAGATCGTTTCTAAACTTCAAAAGCGCAGATATCAGCTCCCACGAAGCATACAACATTAAAACATTCTTCAAATCTACAGAAATACTTCAAGTCTTCTCATCCATTAATGTATGAGTTAGGTTAAGAAGAGTGCGTTTAACTAGTACTGTCGCATTAATGGCCCATCGCTCATTTTCAACTTCTATTCAATTTTCATACTGCGTACTCTAGCGAAACCATCTACCTACCCTCTTCAGACCTTTCTCTAGCTAATAATTATCAAACTTAAGCTTCATGTTAGATAGCATTTCCAACCAACGTTTGCTGTAATTCATTGGGTAGATACTTCAAGACCGATTTTTCAATATTGTATGAGAATTGTTTTAAAGGAAGTTAAAAGTGGTTTCGCCACATAGCCATCTAATTTTAAAGCATTTAAGTTTCAGTTTGTGTATTTTTCCTTGAATAAGGAGATGAATCAATAGCAGTGATATTTTGAAAACAAGGTGTTTTAAAATCCCCGGAATATCTGGAACGTTGAAAAATATGGAAATTAAAGTTATATGTCTGTGTGTCTGACAAGTTGACTAAAAATCTGGAAAATCCAGATAAATCTGGAATACTGCCAACGCTGCTTGTTCAAGATTTTTTTTAAGAGCGAAAACCACAAAGAGCACACACTATTTTGAATCCACCCGGTAACTGGGTAGATGGCACCCAGTCTTGTAGCCAGTAAAGAGTTGACAAAATCTGGGTAAACTAGTTTTGTTCAGATGAGTAGAATCTACCCAGATTCTGGGTAAATGGTTCTAATTGAAATTTTCCCAAACTTAAACATGGCGCAAGGAGATTGTTGTGCTGCCAGTGAAATGTATTCTGTTCAAAATATACAATTCTGATGGACAAAATGTTACAGCTGCGGAACTGTTAGTTTCTGAACTTTGAACTTCATTATTATTCTAGGTTATCCAGAAATTCTATGCCTCTCTTCTCGATGACAAATGTTTATGATGTTTATAAAACTTATGTAAAATCAATTTCAAATTTCATAGCAATTTTTGCGACCATCATTAACAGGCTAGATGAGCCGAGAGATGAGCTATAGTCGGGTAAAGTTATGTTTGATATAGCTGCTACAGCGATTATATCAACAAAATTCTATTAACATGTCATGTTAATATGTCAACATCTGAGTCACCGATACCCAGTTTTTGTCGCAAGTTCGTTTACCCAGATTTAGGGAAAAGTCATGTTTATCCATTTTTGGGTAGTCTTAAAGTAGCGTGCAAACCAAAAAATTCCTAGCTTTGTGTTTACTTGTCTGTGCTGTGAGCCGTTCTCTATAGAACGGTAAGAAAAAAGTACCCAAAATTGAGTTCCTTTCACTCATCACGTGGCTTCCGTGGAGCTAGGTAATATTAAGTTAAAGAAGAAAAGTCAATTTTGATTAATCCTGATCATGAATCCACGTTGACCAAGTTGACAAAAAAATAGTAAAACGGAGCAGACTGCAACCGAACCATGGACGTTGAGATTACAGGGCCCGTGTGTTGACCACTCGTCTATCACGCTTGTGAGGAATGGTTAAAGGCGCATAAGAGCAACGTCAATGAAAATAAACTTATATTTGAGTTCATTTATTATTACTCAATAGTTGAGTAAATTTTAACCAACGCCGGTTTTCTGATTCACTCAACGGCGGACCTCAAATGATAGAACCCAACGTTGAGTTTTTTTAACTTAATTTTGAGTATTTTTTCTTACCGTGTATCCCTGCACGAGGGGGGTGACACATCTAAATCTCAAGTTTAGATGGTCAAAAAATCTCACACTAGCGAATCAATCTTCGAACAATCTTCTTTCATTTGTCGCATCTACTTGCATCGCTCATCAATTTTTTGCAGGAAATCTTTAGAATCGTCATCAATCTTCTTTCTATCTACTCAGCGTGCGCGCAGCTAGCCACAGCAAATTACAATCTTTTTTGCATCGTAGATAGAGTCGTCCCCCTCGTCCCTGCAGGCAATCCAACTCAGCAAATGTTTTTTTAATAGTATGTTTCCAGGATGGTTCCAGTACACAAGAAAGGAGACAAACGTGATGTTAAAAACTACAGAGACTACTACTATAGAGGTAACTCTAAGACTAGCAGGTCCCGAAATAACGTGCTCAACTTTTTGGCTCAGCTCTGGTACTCTCTTCGGTCCCAAGCTAATCGATTCACCCCTCGAAACATAGGAAAAACCAATAACCCCTCATTTTATCTGTCAAACTTTCATAGCAAATCAAAACAAACATTGCGTAGTACTAGAATTTCGACTAGAATGGAATACGTTAATCGTTTGCTTGGGACCAATAGGCTAGTCAAGTAGTGAGCCAATTTAAAATCGTTAGTTTCATATTGATGTTGCTACTACTACCGTTTGAGATAATTGTGAGTGGGATAATTCTTGAGCGTATAAATTTTACATCTCCTGCGACCAACATGGCTTCATGCCAGGACGTTCGACTACTACAAATTTCCTGGATTTTACCACGACGTGTTTCGAACAACTCGAGAATGGGGCGCAAGTAGACGTCATCTATACGGACTTAAAAGCAGCGTTTGATACGATCAACCATGATATTCTGTTGGCTAAGCTATCCAAACTCGGCACATCAAATCGGTTGACATCGTGGTTTTGCTCGTACCTGACTTGCAGGTCAGGGTTAAACTTGATTCCAGTACTTCCTCGTCTTTTACGAACTCGTCGGGTGTACCACAGGGTAGCAATCTTGGCCCGTTGTTGTTTCTTTTATTCTTCAACGACGTATTGCTTGTACTTGGAGATGGTTGCAGGCTTGCGTATGCCGATGACCTAAAGCTGTATTTCGTTGTGCGATGTACTGAGGATTGTATTCGTCTTGAATTGCTATTGGATCTATTCGTTAGTTGGTGCAATCGGAATAGGCTTACCGTGAGCATACCAAAATGCATGGTAATGTCGTTTTACCGCATCAAGCAGCCGATTATTTTCGATTATGCCATCAACGGTGTTATACTGCACAGAACCGACCAGTTCAGCGATCTAGGCGTTCTACTAGATAATAAATTATCGTTTAACCAAGGCGAATCCTAACCGTCAGTTAGGATTCGTGTCGAAAATATCAAAAGACTTCTCTGACCCACACTGCTTGAAAGCTCTTTATTGCTCCCTTGTTCGACCTATCCTGTAAAACGCCTCCTTGGTCTGGTTTCTTCATCAGTTGACCTCGAACTTGAGGATCGAAGGTGTTCAGCGAAAGTTTATCAGAATGGCATTGCGTAACCTACCGTGGCGCGATCCTCAAAATCTCCCGCCGTATTCTGATCGCTGCAATTTGCTGAGTTTGGAAACCCTTGGAAACTCCAACCACGATACCATCGAACAGCATTCGGTTACAACGAACCACTAACAACTATGATGCGTACGTTCACGGCTGTTGAAGAATTGTTTGAATTTGGGGAACCTTCTGCTCGCTTTTTGACTCGTATTAGAAACGCATGAATGGTATAGTTTTTAAGATATTTCATGTAGACAACAGTCAGATATGGTTTTTAAGAGCGATTGCCGTTCCTCTCCTTGCATGGTCAACGTTGCAGATAACGTTATAACCGGGCAAGGCGAGCTGCTCGTTTTCAACCTCCTGCAGGAAAACGATATCAAGCTCCATCGTGCGAACAAACGTGCGGAGGGCGTTTAGCTTGGTCTGGTTAGTGATCGTGTTGATATTGATGGTTCCGATGTTACAGCTGACGTACTCCATTATTGTTGCATATTTTCATCGAAAATTTGGACGTGTTCGTGTTCGTGTTCGGTGCTGGTGTTGGTTTCTTCGTGTCGCATTTTCTTGCCTGGCGGTTGTCTACGCGAGCGTCGGCTGCTGTTTGAAGTCTGCGAGCTGTCCGTTTCGTTCCCATTAGTCCTACGATGTGATGTGATGGTGCCGATTGGGTTGGAAATTGGTGAAAGCTGGATGACAGCTTGCGCTGTGGAGGATTTTTTTGCATTGTAACAGGTACAGCGGGGGCTGCATCGTGTTTTTCTGTTGTGTTGCTACAGTACGTGACTCACTTGTACCAAGGAGATTTGAAGACAGACCCGAAGCGCCAAGTTGTTCGGATACAAACGAAGCCTTATTCTGCCCAGAATGCGGTTTTCGTAGATCCGTAGGTTTCTGTGGAGGTTTGATCGGTGTAGGTTTGTTTGTTTTACCTCTCGTAACGTTTGCGTACGATTGGTCTGCGGCAAGCTTCTGCACTAGCAGTTTTTTGTTCTGCACACATGGGATGCCGATGTGTGCAAATTCATGGCAGTGCAAGCAGGTTTGCCGCTGCCCCTTGTAGCCCACCGCAGTTTCTTCGCCCTGAATGGTCACGAGAGAAGGAATGTTTTTCGTAACCACCATACGAGCAACACGAACACCGGTTCTCTTGTAGGGGAACAGTTTAAGGTGATTCCTTGTAGAGTCCAAAAATGGCCGCCACGTAGGCTATAAATGCACATTCACATCGAATTTTCAATTACACAAATCTCGGAAATTAGAGTTCCATTTCACCTGAAATTGCTACTGCATGTATGCTGCAACGCAGCAAACGTGGTGTAATAGTTTCATTGTAGTACGTGTCGTGGAAGCTGATATTTGTGCACTTAAAGTTCCGAAGTGGTAGCGAGAATAAGGATCTCACAGCGAACCACCTTAAAGAGATGTTAATAGACGTATCCACGAACACCGGTTGCAACACCACCAAAATCACTGTATCGGTCATCCCACAGTAGGTCACGAACACTGATAACTTCTCCGTATTCGGCAAGGAAAACTGCAATCTGATCGTTGGTGACGCCTTCGGGTAGCTCGAAAAACTTCACCTCCACCGCTCCATCCTCCATCGTAATCCGTAGCTTGTAGGACTTCTCATCAAACACGAATTCGTGCTTTCCGTCGTGTTGCTCCACGATATTCTCGGCTAGTTCGAGGTTGATAACCTTCACGAAGGTACATCCTAGCCGTCTGCTTGGCTGGAGTAGAACCACGTTTTCGCGAGTAAGACCGAGTTCTTTCGCCATGAACTTATGGATCTCGTCATGGGAGAGAAGCTTCGGAAACTGTGAGTAATCGACGTGAAACGTATTCTCGCGGCGAGGCATCGTGGAATATGACGTCGTGACGAGCGCGAATGCGATACTTGACACGTCGAAAAAGAAAACTGACAAAAAGCGTACACGGTTAGAAAAAAAAGTACCCAATATTAAGTTCTTTTCACTCATCTCGGCACTATAGTGCAGGAACCCAAAAGGAGGTAAAGCGGGTCAAAGTAATTTTCATTTACTTGTGTGCAGTTCGTATGGAATTTTCCACTAGCTTTTTAACCAAAAGTAAGTTAGTTGTACCCAACAGTAGGTAAATATTATTATACCCAACGTTGGGTTCCCACACTTTACTACCCGTGTTGGGTGGTTTTGCTCCTCCGTTTTTGACAACATTAGAAGGAGAAAAGGAGACAAACTAGTCAAAAGTAGGTAAAAGTGAACTTTCCGTTGGGTACTTTTTTCTTACCGTGTACTATATAGTCTGTGAACGACTTCCGAGATCTGCTCGTCCAAAAACATCAACTGATCGGCTCGGAAGTTGAGCGCTTACTAACATTCATAAATGACGCAGAATTTGTGGGGGGGGGGGGGTCGGTGGAAAGGAGTGTCTGCAGAAGTTGTGACCAGCCATGTATTAGGTATAGCAAAATACGCTACGAAGGGGAAGGGGGTGTTTAAAATCGGTCAAAAATATGCTACGTCATTTATGTATAGTCCTTAACACTCTTGTACTCAGCATTGCCAGGTCGGTTTCAGGGAAATCCGGCCTGGAAAATTCTTCAATGTTCTGAAATTACCAAATAAACACCAATTTAATTGCTGTATTTTCAATGACTACCAGCAGGCATGGAAAATCATTTACATTCATTTCGTGCATTCATTTACCTCTATCTTTTTTCTACAACAGAATTGTGTAAAATGAAATAAAAAGTTTTTGTAGGTTTTGATGTTAGCTACATCTTTTGTAACTAACTCAAACCTGTATCTTTTATGCATGATGAACCAGAGCGAACAGAATCTACCACTGTTTACCACCAACTTTCTCTCTGAGATTACCAAGTTGGCAGACAGTATATGAGCAAAGACGGGCGCGCACTTTTTTGCCTGTAGATTGGAAGACATACGTCAAATCTCCACGTACATCGTACGGGTTAGGCAAAGAAGTTTGCGTTTGACTTTGTACTGTCGCATTAATGGCCCTTCGCTCATTTTCAACTTCTATTCAATTCTCATACTGCCGTACTCTAACGGAACTATCTACCTACCCTCTTCTTAGACCATTCTCTAGATAATAAATTATCATACTACAGCTAAGCTATCTAACATTTCCAAGTAACTCTGTAAACTGACCAAATACTCTATAGAATTTCATTGGTTTACTCTTCCAGAGTCGACCTAGCATTCTTCTACTACTTTGTGTTAACTTGTCTTAAAACACCTCAAAACTGTTATGCAGTTTAAGTCATAATTATTCATTGTATAAAATAATTCTCTTCAGGATTCTCTAAATACTCTTGGTAGGTTTTGACATTCTCTCAGACGTTCCTTTGAAGTTTCCTTTTATAATTCATCTCGATCTATCTTCATAACATATTTGAAATTATTATCTGAATTATTTTGAAACATTCACCAGAATTTAAATTAAGTTCTTCTCAGATTTTGCTGATCTTAAAATTAACATGCACTTCTTGTAAGAATTTTGAATTATACTCAAAATTCTCATCAATTTAACTTAAAAATTCCACTTCTCAATAATTAACTTAGGATTCTCCTTAGAATTTACAAGGAGTTATTCGTACAATTCGAAATAATTGATATTATTGATCTTTTCTGATCGATAGAACGGAAATGGGTGATTACGACGAAATAGCGCTCTACCCTATGGTATAAAAGTTTATTTGCAATTTGAACACAAAAGTGTCAACCGAAGCGATATTTTGCGAAAAATTTACCTGAAATATCGTGTAAATTTGTGCCTCTTCATAAAAGATTCCAATTTCCATGATTGACCAACCAATTCCATCCCTGTCAGCTCCATTCTTAGCAGCCAATTCTTTCCGACCCACTTTCCGAGATCCCACTCAGCCGCGCTTGTTTACTACTGAAGCTAGCGGAAAAAAGAAAAGCAAAATAAACGAAACAAAAAAAGTCGCATTTCTTATTAAATGTAAACAAATTATAAGAAAAAAAAACGGAACTCATTGGGATAAGGTGACAAAGCAAACACGAAAAAAAAAACGTACACAAAATTGACTTAAAACTGGCAAGTACACTTACACATTCAACCCACTCACACACACAAACGTTAGCAACAGAGACAAATGCCAAGAAGAAAACAGAGCAGAAGTTTCCCGCGTTGATTTGTAATGGTGATTTAATTGTTTGTGAGCAGATTTGATTTTTCTTCGCGAAATGTGACTAGAGACTAACTTTCGATTGATTTTCTCGGATAGTTTAACTAATCGTAATGTAGCAGCAGAACAGCAAATAATAAACCATCTCCCGGATGAAATGCACCCGCAGGCTGCGGCAACCAGAAACCACAGGTAAAACGGATGAGACATTCAATGATTGAAAACAATTGAGCACAAAAAAAAGGAGATACAATTTAAATCAATTAATAAGTAAGTGGTAGTTAATTGAAACCAAATAAGACAGTAAGCGATTAGATAAAAAAGGATAATATTTTGCCAGCCCCCCCTTGTAAGGAGTATGACATCACAAAAAAAAAATAAACAAATCAGCGCAACAGGAGCTTTTACGATCAAGGGAGTCCCGAACGGCAACTGCTGTCGCCGCTGGATGGGACTTCCGGGAAAAGCGTCGCTGAGGAAGTATTTACGAAATTCTATGAATTTTCAAATAGTACACAGTAAATCGAATTGTAAAGTTGACTATACGATAAGAGGTAAACAATTTAATTATTATTAATCAATTACAACACGAGAACGACAGAGAGCGCGAGAGAAATCAGAAACCATAATTGAGTGAGCGAATTTTTCGAAAGGAACTTAAAGAAAAGAGAACTAAAAACTCAAAGGCGGTCAAGCGAGGAAAATGTTCAATCCCGAGAAATTAAAAGAAAAATCTTAAAAAATTCGTCACGTTGCCAAAGTCAGTGCACCTAAAAAATCGAAACTTAAATAAACCACAAATGAAACGAAGCGAAGCGAAATTGCATCATTAAACCTATCATGGAGAGATACTTAAAATGTACCATATCAGAGTCTAAAGAACAAACCAACTAACTAAATTGATCGAGCGATAAAAGCCGGCGAAAAATTGCTTCTAGAGCATTTCGGTAAGAACTTTTTGGTTGAATCTCTCGTCCCTTCAAATCGGCAAACAAGCTCCCTACAATCTGACACCGAACGTACGCAATCGACCACACCCACACATAGACAGACTTACACAAACAGCCACTGTCCGTAGAGACTGCGAATGTGTTAATTTCACCACCCCAACGAATTAAGTGAAAAGCGAACGATTAGATTAATTTTAAACGCATAAATACCGCCGAACACTGAATCCCACTTCACACTGACCCAACCACCAGAAAATGCGCTGAACGAAACTATTTTTTGATTGATGTTATCGAAAAACCGATATCCCGCCAAATGTATTTGTATTCGTTTTAACCGTTGAGTGAGCCAATCAATCAAACAGTACGAATTCTATCCCTCACACAAACAAACACACACTTACACACTAATACCGAAACACACCCACACACAGGCACCGAACAAAAGTAGCCCCTAGCTGAAAGCGGAATCGCAGTAGCATCGACGAAATTTAAATACGTTGAATTAAAACAAGAAGATGGTGAAAAAAAAACGAGTAAAAGGTATTAACCCTGTACATTAATTCCACTGTTTTGTGAGAATAATCCTTAAAAAAAAAAGAAAATACATGAAAGAACCTAAAACAAACGGGAATGGAAAATTTTCTACGCAATTTACATCAATTTGATAAATGTGAATATTTTAATTAGTGAAGCCAAACCAGTAAAAAACAAGAGAATATTTAACAAAAAAATAAATAAATAAATAAAATGCGACGCAAAAGTTGACGGAAACGTCGACAAGTGAAGGTTTAAAACAGAAGTACACCTTAAAAAAAGACACTAAATAGATTCCTACTTAAAACGAGAACATTCACACACACACACATACATTCTCACTCACACACAAATGGAAGAAGAATACACAATAGAAGAATTATCGAAACAGGGAGAATTTCGCAGAGTAACACACTTCCACAAACATACAGAACTACTCAACTCATCTACACACACACACACACACACATACACACTTAGACTAAAACCGAAGACAACATCCTATAGGAGTGAAACGTCTATATACCTTTTATGTGATTGAACCTTTCCAGCCCCCTTCCCGTTTTATCTGTCATCGATTTTTGAATGTCGTTTTGCCATTGCTTCACTTTCCATGCTTGCGTAACTTGCTGTCCACAGTTCACTTAATCAGACTGTAGATGCGGACCACGACACGGTCAGATTTGATGTTTTGTTTCTGCTGAAGCCGTCATTGGCTGTGCGTCAAATGCTAATATGGTAGAACTGTCTGAAGGGTAAAATGACCCCGCGTGGTATTTCATAGTTTTCCCATTATCAATTCGTGAACTTAACGAGCAGTATTGCATGTTCAGTATTTGAACTAGAATGATGGCCCATAGTCATGGAAAAGCAGCGAAAAACCGCCCATGGGTGTATTGTGGACTGTATTGCCTTAATGATTTGTTCGTTGCAGGCCAGGGAAATAAGGGTAATTAATGCGATATCCGTTTTTGAGCTGGTCTCCCCTATTTCCTATTTTGATCAAATCGAATTTTCCATACAGTAAGAAATCCGTGATAATCGACGGAGATGAATTCGAGGTGGTGGATGAATGTGTGTACCTCGGATCATTGGTGACGTCGGATAACAACTGCAGCAGAGAAATTCGTCGGCGTATTATTGCCGAAAGTTGTGCTTACTACGGACTCCACAAGACCCTGAGGTCGGGTAAACTTCACCTCCGTACTACATGTACCATGTACAATACGCTGATAAGACCGGTAGTTCTCTACGGGCACGAGACGTGGACGATGCTCGAGGAGGACCTGCAAGCACTGGGTGTTTTAGAACGACGAGTGCTTAGGACCATCTTTGGCGGGGTATGTAAGAACGGTGTATGGAGGCGAAGGATGAACCACGAGCTGGCGCAACTCAATGGCGGACCCTGTATCCAGAAAGTTGCGAAAGCGAAAGGGCAGGACACGTTTTAAGAATGCCGGACAACAATCCCGCAAAAATGGTGTTTGCCTCGAATCCGACCGGTACAAGACGAAGAGGAGCACAGCGAGCAAGGTGGTTATACCAAGTAGAGCAGGATCTTGGAAGTGTGGGACGGTCAAGAAATTGGAGACAAGCAGCCACGGACCGAGTGAATTGGCGTAGCATTGTGATGTAGGTGCAATCCTGAGGGATGTCGGACCAGGATAAGTAAGTAAGTAAGAAATCCGTTTCGATCGAAATAGGAAATTGAAGTTAGTGATTCAGTGGGAGAATGCGTAAATGAACTAAGAAAACATCTAGTGAGAATTCCAGGATGAGAAAATGAGAAAACATCTTAGTAAATATGAAAATTTTCAACAGAACCCGTACATTCTCGGTCCACAATTTGACTGATGGATATACCGCATGATTCAATCCGGTTGATGCGATTTTCGATTCAATCTGTCCAGTGCCGTGAATTTTCGACCAGGGATCCTGATACAGATGGAAAACCAAGCATCTGAAACGAAAGCGTAGCACAGTGGTTCAAAACCCCCCAAAACGTGCGTTTTTTATTTTTCGGTATGAAAACGACATTTTAGAAGGATGGTGTCTTCAGAAGAGTTGCAGAGTTTTTAAAGGGCCATCGTTTGGTGCTAGGATATTGCTGATTTATCCACCTAGAAGGGCAGGGCAAAATTAAAATTTTTTGAGCAAAGTTGTAGATTATGTCAAATGAAACAACTTTGCTCAAGACACCAAATTCGTAAAACGATTGCGTAACGAGTTAACGAACGTTTTCTTTAAATGACCCCCCAAAAACAGGTTTTTTTAAATAACTTTTTTGGACGCGATTTTATCAACAAGGTTTGTTCTAGAAAGTTATTTGCAATCACAAAACACCCGAAGACACTTTACCTCTCTGACCATAACTGTCAAAGTTATAAACAATATTATGGTCAAAATACGCATTTTTCACGTCGACACACCATAAAAACCGGCAAAAACCGGCAAACCGGGTCATCCGGAACTTGTTCCACGACATTGGTCTCTTGTAGATTAGCGTGGTCTCTGATGACATGTCCATAAAATTCTGGAAATATTGATATGCCACATGACTAGTTTTGGGGGCCTCCCTTAGCTCAGTCGTTAAAGGCACAGCTACAAAGCAAGACCATGCTGGAGGTGGTTGGGCTCGATTCCCGGTCCGGTCTAGGAATTTTTCGGGTTGAAAAATTTCTCAACTTCCCTGGGCAGTATATGATTGTACTTGCCACACTTGCCAGAGTATGATTGTACTTGCCACACAATTATACTAATGCAAAAATGTTCTCAATTAATAACTGTGGAAGTGCATCTAGAACACTAAGTTGAGAGCACGCAATAAGCTAACATGCGATAAGCATTAAGCTTGAAATGCGATAAAGAAGAAGAATATATGACTAGTTTTTGTTCAAATTAGAAGTTGGCCACGTCCTTCAGGGCTTCCGGAACCTGTTCCGGGGACATTGGGTGGTCATTGTCTCTCTTTTCGATTGGCATGGTCTCTGATGACATGTCCTTAAAATTCTGAGAACATTGATATGCCGTATGACTAGTTTTTGATAAAATTAGAGTCTGAACACATCTCCAACGGCTTCCAGAACCTGTTCCAGGGACATTAGATGGTCATTGTAATTTTTCTCAATTGGCATGGTCTATAATGACATGTCCATATAATTATAACAATTTTGATATGCCGCATGACTAGTATTTGATGAAATTAGAGCATGGCCACTTTCTCCGGGGCTTCCAGAATCTGTTCCAGGGTAATTGGATGGCCTTTGTCACTCTTGTAAATTGGCATGGTCTCTGATGACATGTCCATAAAATTCTGGAAATATTGATATGCCACATGACTAGATTTTGGTCGAATTAGATGTTAACCATATCCTCCTTGGCATCCGGAACCTGTTCCAGGAGCATTGGGTGGTAATTGTTACTCTTGCCAATTGACATGATCTATAATGACATGTCCATATAATTCTGAAAATTTTGACATGCCGCATGACTAGTTTATGTTGAAATTAGATGTTCGATGTGGTGGACTTCCGGAACCTGTTCCAGGGACAATGAATGGTCATTGTCACTCTTGTCAATTGGTATGTTCTCTGATGACATGTCCATCAAATTCTGAAAATTTTGATGTGTCGCATGGTTAGTTTTCATTGAAATTAGAGGATGGCCATTTCCTCCTGGGCTTTCAGGGACATTGCGTGGCCATTGTCACTCTTGTCAATTAGCATGGTGTCCAGTGTTGGGAAATCATCAAATCTCACCAAAGAACAACATCACTGTTGATTTTCTTAGACAAAAATCAAAATTCAATCAACTGCAGTTGATATTGCAAGCTGTGATATCGCAGCTAGGAATATCAAGCTAACAAAACTCACCAGCTGCAAATCACACCAAACTGTGGTGAGATTGAGTTTCATGAGTTTTGCTTGACACCCGAACGCAACCGAAACTTCCATAACGGCTGGAAGCAGTCGCTTCGTGTCTGCCATCGGTGAAGAGAAAAAAGAGATAGCAACGGAATCATTTTTGCGTCGATTCAACGCTCAGCTTAAACTTTACACGTTGTGAGTAGTCTCGCAATATCGAAGGAGTTTGTAAAATCGATATCACTGCTGGTGTCTACTCGAATGTTCATCAATTTCTGAAAATTTTGATGAACTGCATGTCTGGTTCTGTGGAAATCAAAGATTGGCCACTTCCTCCGAGGTTTCCAGGGACTTCGAGTGCTCCATTCTGGAATTCATGTACGCCATATTTCAGTTCTTATCCAAACCTACAACTTTGCAGAACATTGTTTAAGGTGTACAAAAAGTATATGGCCCCTGATTAGCTCCTCCTTCATCCACATTTATTAAAATTTCACCAGATCGTTTGTGTTAGCATTTTACAAGATGTCAGAAAGCTTCATAGCAATAACAGACCCCGCCACCCACATATGGATTAAAATGGGTAAACTCCTAGAAAAATAATTTCTTCATTCATACCACATTTCACATGCAGTCAAAATATTTGAGCAAGATCAAGATCAGTTTTCTTTCAAAAGTCATTTACTTTTATTATCAACCCTAAAATATATTTTATTTGTTTCACCATCATTCACAGATTATCCATATTGTACTTGCTATACAGACTGTATTGGTACTTAAACATTTTCTTAAAACAAGTCTACTACTATTGTAATCAAAGTCAAGAGGATTATTTAAACCGAAAGCGGTGATTTTCCCGGGAGCAGAGTTGCGACCAATCACAATCACGATCATCAAACAGCTGTAGCAACGCTTTGTACATTCCAGTGATGTGCTCGTCGAAGCTCTCTCCAAGACCATCCATCAAGTTCACGAAAGAAGTAAAAAGCAACTGGTGAATGTCGTCTTCGGTTGTGAATCATCACCGATGTGATCATTTCCGACAATCACGACACTCATATGTGCTCGTTTTGAAGCAGTTGCTGCTTTGATTGCTTATGTGAGTGTGTTGGTGAGTGAGCGAGGAATTGCAGAAGTCTTCACTGTTTTCGTTGTGCTTTTCATCATCAGCAGCGAGTGTAACGTTTTGCTTGTGAGCAGCGACTATTACTGGTGATTGTTGTTTGCCATGGCTCTACCTCTCACTACGTGACAAAACATTCTGTCAGCGATAGTCGGTTGATGCGTAAACGAGTGTCACGTGAGATATGGAGATAGCGGGTTGGATCGTGAAGCTCACTACTGCAATCGATATGAGTTCGCAGAGCAAGTTGTTCCTATATTAGCTGATAGTTCATCTTCAGATCATTGACACTTTGTTTCAAAAATCGATCTCAGACAGGTAATTTTTGTGTCAGTGTTCAATACCTTTGAATCCACTGGCCATACTTTTCAGAATTTAAATAAACTGAATAGTTCATTGTTAGTGAAGTGTCGGAATTAATTCCAATAGCTTATTCGGCACTCGAATGCAGTTATCCTTGAGATTCATAGGGAAATTCATGGCATTTGAAATACCTTTAGGCGCTCAGTTTTGACCAAACGATGATGCTCTAAAACATTTTATCCCCATATGATGAGAGGTAAAGGTTTTTCTGAAGTCGATATTTGCCCTAGTTGAACAACATTTGGATGCACTTCTGATATGTACATTTCCAGAGCTGTCATTTCCACAGTATGACAATGCAGAATAAAACATCAAATCTTTCTATCTAGTGGCGTCAACTCTACAGTACCCATGAGATTCTATTCACCATTATATCCATTTCCATCTTGATAGGAACTTAATTTATGTCACCTTTACACTGATTTTCACCTCATCTGAGAAACTCTTACTAAGCAATAATAGCAAATTCACATTTGAACATCATGCATTCTCATCCCATTATCGTCAAACCATTGCTAGTGACATCTGTAGATATATAGCATTTATAAAATTCAAATTTAAAGCAAAATATAATAAAAATAAATAAAAGTAAACAAATGAGAAAGTCATCCTAACACAATTCCACACCATTCCATAACGACAAAAAAAAATCTAATTGAGAGAACAGAATCAGCTTTGACTGATCTAGAAAGCAAAAAAAAATCACAAAATATTCGCGATGCACCTTCCTTTCATTTACTAAATCACATGCCACCCACACTTTAAACTAGATCGAAAACAAAAAAAAACTTAGCGGATTGAAAATCACATTCTCAAAACTTTTACCACATTCCAAATTCTAATAAACGCCTACCCATTCACACAAAATTCCCCCGAAGAAGAGAACAATAAGCAAGCAAGTAAATTCTCGTCTTAGCTCTAGATTCTCACAGCCCTCGTGTTGCAACGAGATAAATAAATGAATAAAGAAAAAAAAAAAAAAAAACAATGAAAACAGAAGAAAATCTAAAAGCAAATGCCAATTTTCTGAAACTCAAATTGAGAAAACCCAGAGAAATAATTGTGATTGTGTAAATATTGAAATTTAACTTTAGGAAAAGAAGAAATCGGAGCACTTGATAGTATTTAATTGAAAGGTAATAGTTAAATTATCGAACCCATTTCATCAAGCATCGATTTTCGTCGTTATTTTCCCGATTTTTTGAAAGCTGCTCGAGAGCAACAGAGAGAAAAGCCAAAAGTGAAAGAAGTCAGCAACTGATTTGTACTGTTCCTCATAAACGAAACAAACAAGCAACATATAGAAAGTGAAAGAAATCTAGAAGTCGTCAGTTCCATGAAAGCAGAGATTCATAAGTTTTTTCGAATAGTAAACAAAAAAAAAGTACATTATAAATAGATAAACACTAATCGAGATCAATACCGAATACAGATAGAGCAGGATGGAAGAATAGAATAACTAAAACAAAAAGAAACAGCAATTACAGCAGTCACACTCACACCCACAATCCAGAACAAACTCTTGCCTAGCAAAATAGATAAACAAAATTATCAAATTATCAGTTATCACTCAGTAAAATGGATGGCAAACGAATGGAAGAGTATAGCAAACTAGCAAATTTCAGTCGAACAAGTAAAAAAAAAAGACACACACACACCCACGCAAAATCTAGATCGAATCACTCTTAGATCCTTTCGATGCATAGCGGTACTGTACATTTTTTTTATCAGCGATCAAGAGATTTATCCTATGTTGACGTTTTCTCAACCGTAAATTCATTCCTTCAACCGGCGAAAGTGCAAAATGACAAAGCCCATGCGTTAAGTTAAGTTTTTGTGAATATTTGAATTTAATATGAAAGGTTTAAGAACAGAAAGAAAAACACACTGGTAAACAAAAAAAAAAGAACATGTTGCATTTGATGAAAAGTAAAACTAGCCAAATTCTATTTAGTACATAATTTTGACAAATTTTGTAATTACCAAAACTGAACAAGGAAAACTGATGAAAATATATGAAAAGTCGAAAATAATAAAAAAAAAAGTCAAGACCCTGTTTCTGAGTGGAGAATGCGAGAAGAAAAAATATACAATAAAAGATGAGAAAATTCGATGACAAGTGTTTCATTCTACGGTCCCTTTGGATTGATTAAAAATGTACTCATCTTACCATTCAGGATATGAAGTCAGCTCCAGTGCACTCGAGCCATGGCCGCCTCCAAGATCTGTCTACAGGGCGACCACGATACAGCTGGTCAAAATATTTAAAATAAATTATAATTCTGTTTTCAAATCTGTGTTGAACATGATTGACCACCCACGGTTGCTACTATGTTATTGCCAGATCAGCTTTAAATTCACAGATAACCAATAAACGTTCGCTGGGGCTAGCAATCATCCTCAATGTGTAAATACTGGAGATCTAAAACTAGCGCCGGTCACGTCCGAATGTTGGCCAAGAAAGGAATGGGTAGGAATATGTTGACGTAATACTCGCTGTAATTAAAGCAGAGAACACCTCTGCACTTCCACGAGAAATCATTGGGATGTTGGATAAAAGAGTTGGGATTGCAGCAGGATTCGTTTTGGTAAACGATATGCTGAATGGATGTCCTGAAGATTCAATAGCGCAAAGGAGCTTGTGTTCGAACCGACGGTCTTCTGCTCAGTAAGCAATATCAGTCGCCACTAGACCACCAAGCTCCTTATAGTACAAACAAATTACGATCAATTTTCCGTTTAACTTATTGTTACTAGGTTTTGATCCCGGTGGCGACTTCACCGATGACGAGAGCAACGACCCTATTAAAAATACCATACCCGAACGATAATCCAAATGATAGAGCTAATCCTCACATGGTGTGGATGATAACCAGTCGAATTTTAATTAGGGTGCTCTTGAGAAGGATTTCTTATGGATGTTTAATCAACACGAATTTCCTAAGAATATAATATTACTTCTTCTACGTACTCGTTCCTCTAAC
Source organism: Ochlerotatus camptorhynchus (assembly GCF_037179485.1). NCBI lineage: Eukaryota > Metazoa > Arthropoda > Insecta > Diptera > Culicidae > Ochlerotatus > Ochlerotatus camptorhynchus. The sequence goes on along the minus strand of NW_027040531.1, from coordinate 54,007 downwards.
TGGTATTCATTAATATAAAATAACGATTTACATTTAAACTCTATAATGTGAGGGATTTTGAGATTGAACCCATGATTTTCTGCTCAGGAAGCTAAATTAGTCGCCACAAGACCACCGAGCTCCTTATATCACTAAACAATTACGATCAAGTCCCCGTTCAACTTGCTATCACTAGATTTCGATCCCGGAGGCAACCTCACCGACGACAACAACAACTGCTCTTAAGAAGGATTTTATATAGATTTTCGATCAACACGTTAGCCAAAGTCTTTAGGGATATTTTCTGTTTAAAAACACTCTTTTGTTCGTTAGTCCGCTCCTCATTAGAGTAATGTTCCGTAGTACAGGCTCCTTTTCACAGCAACGGGGTGAATATTATTGAAGGCCATTCAGCGAAGGTTCTGATCCTTTTAACCTCCCTAGCTATGAAAGTCGCTGTAATTTGATGTCCCTACAATTACTTAGTGTTCACCGAGGCGTCTCTAAGGCTACCTTCATCGCTGATCTACTACGATCGGACATTAATTGCGGTTCACTTCTGCAGCAGTTGAATATCAATATCAGACGAGTAAACTTACGTTCTTGTTATTTTTTCAACATCCCGGCTTCTCACACAAACTATGGCGCTAATGAGCCGTTAACTAGCATGTGCAAGAATCTGTTATATAATGCACTTTTAACTTCCTGACGGTTTATGTTTTCTGTACTTCAATTCAGTAAATCATGTTATCACATGGGGTGGTCACTACACACTTGTTTTGCGCCAACTTTTTTCTTAGTGTACCGGAGTGTGCCGCAGCTGGCACGGCAGTGCCGAGAAGTAATTGTACTGACTTTTGTTTGCTTGTGAATAATGAATTGTTTGGCAACCCGGTATTTTGACAACTCTTGATTTTGTTTTGTTTTTCGAAACCTGAGAACTCATTTGACGACGACGAAAGCGACAGCGGTCAAGAAAGTGGTGGACGCTTTGTGCTGTCACGACTGTCGGATCTTTGGAATCGAAAGGCGCTAAGCGCAAAGCCATTCCAAGCGACGAACAGACGAAGAACACCAACGGAAGATCAAAGCTATAGCTTTATGAATATTTTATAATATTTATAATAAACAGTTTCGGCTTGGCAGTCTGGCAATCACTCAATCAGAACAAATTAATTTTGTAATTTGTCCCTACGTTTCGGCTCTGATTAGGGCCTTCTTCAGGGGAAACTGAGGGGAATTTTATTTTTAGAATTAATTGTTTCACATTTAATAAATATTTTACACTCACAATTGTTTGATTTGTTCTTTGTCTAAATACTTTTTGAAGTCTAACGTCTGTTTTTCTGGTGGTGAGTTTTTATACATAGCGGTTTTTAGTTGAATATTCAAAGTTTTTTTTTTCTTTTTTTGATTTTTATATAATTTGTGTCGGATATAAAATTGTTTGCGTTCGTAGACCGTTCTCTCAACCAAGTCAAACAACCAACACAGAATGAGAAAGCGATTAGCAACTTCACTAACGTCGTAGTGCCACAAGAAACGCTTACACTACTCAGTTTAGGACCTAAATTTGCACTACCCAACTTTAATATTCAGGATATATCGTTTTATCATGTCATGGCTAATTTAGAAGCAATCATTAGGACAGAACCACAAAAGAACATACAGGATTCCAATAGATGTCAAGCAACAAATGTCATCCTCAACTACCTGCATGGTTTCAACGCGCAACCCATCCGTAACCACCCGATAACAGTTTTTTGCCAAGATGCTGAAAAAACTACCAAAAAGTTCCTGAAATCAAATCCAGAACTATGTGTGCTGTCAGCTGACAAGGGCAACCGTACGGTAATCATGTACCTAGAAGACTACGAACAAAAGATGTCTAGGCTAGTCAACGACGAAACCACGTATGAAATCATCCCCAGAGACCCCACCTCGAGAACGCAAACGAAGAACAACCAAATTGCCAACAGATTGCTAAACCTCAACCTAATCACCCATAAGGAACGCCGATGGATCACCACATACAACGCAACCTGTCCCAGAATATATGGTCAACCGAAATCCCATAAAAATGATCTGCCACTCCGACCTGTTGTTCCAAATCACACAGCCCCGACCTACAACCTATGCAAATTCGTTGCAAGCATCCTGAGCAGTTCACTCAAAAGTAATTACAACATCGCTAGCTCTTTCCAATTCAGCGAAGAAGTATGTACAATCACCATTCCAGCCAACCACATAATGGTATCCCTAGATGTGGTCTCCCTTTTCACCAATGTCCCGAGGATCCTTGTAAGCAGAACCATCATCGACCGATGGGATGAAATAGACACCGATATCTCTCTTGATCTGTTCCTAGAGATCGTCGATTTTTGTATGGAAGCAAGTTTTTTTCCGCTACAAAACCAAATTCTACCGCCAAACATACGGAACTCCCATGGGAAGTCCTCTATCACCTATATTAGCAGACATAGTCCTCGAGTCAGTCATCAAAAGGGCTTTGAACGATCTACCGTTCGAAATCCCCTTTTTACGAAAGTATGTAGACGACTTATTCGCTATCATACCAAAAGATGCACTGGACACCGTATTGGAAACGTTCAACAGACAAGAGACCAGACTACAATTCACCACCGAAACAGAAGTCAACGGCAAACTTCCCTATATGGACACCACCGTGATAAGAAATGAAGATTGTTCTCTTCGCACAACCTGGTACATCAAACCAATCGCATCAGGCAGAATACTCAACTACCAATCGTTCCACCAGTACAAGCAGAAGATAAATGCAGCCACAAATATGATTCACCGAGTATCATCACTCACAACAGACGAAAAAGCGCAACAGGATGTCAACCACATCATACACAATCAACTGTCAGCAAACAGCTACCCAAAAGCATTAGTCAACAGACTCATAAATATGTATAAACATAAACGCAACGCATCCAGAAGTGAACCATCAATATCCAGCCGACCATCTGCCAGCTTACCACCCCCCAGCCAACCATCTGCCTGCACACAACCCTCCACTTCACCATCTGCCAATGCATCATCCATGAGCAACCCAATAGGCAACATCGATAACCAACCGTCAAATCATCTATCTGTAACTGAGCCAACACCAAACCTGCAAACACCAACAACACCACAACTGGAATTCATCTACAGATCTTTCCCGTATGTATCTGGTCTCACCGAACGCATCACCAAACTACTCAAAAAAGACTACCCACAGGTAATAATAGCTGCTAGTCAACACAACACGGTAGAGAAATTTCACACCAAAGTTAAGGATCCTAAAAACAAAAAAGATATTAATAATATTATATACAACATGCCATGTAATAATTGTAATTCCTGTTACATAGGCATGACCCAAAACAAACTAGGTCAACGATTATCGGGACACCAATCACTTGTAAACAAACTAGAAACAATACTATCATCCGGCGCTGATGAAACACAATTAGCTGATCTAACAAACAAAACAGCTATGATCGAACACTGTATAACCCACGAACACAGATTCAATTTGGAGAAAACAGCAATAGTTGATCGAAGCAACAATACAAATACACTTGCATTCCTTAAAATGTGCCATATATATAGTACACCCCATACAGTCAATACACGGGAAAAAATCCGATCTCCTAAATGAGAAAAATGACTCATGATTTCATGAACACAGCGTATTTTCATGTTATGAAAATACACCATGAATAATATTCATGATATCATGAGCAACTTTTGCGTAACGCAGCAAATATTCCCAAAATCATGAATCATCCGAGTTGAAATCATGAGCTAAATTCATGGGTTTAACTTTTAACCAAAAAATGCAAAAAGAATAAAATAAAGCATCAGACTAGACTGGATTCGAACCAAGAACCTTGAGATCACTAAACCCATACTTTTACCACTAGACTATCAGCACTTGTATAAGTTGGAAGACAAAAGGCGTTTAAGAGATACCTATGTAGTGCGGTTTATGAAGACGGTTTGCCAAGTACGTGTAACGCTTGTAGCGGTCTTGATTCCACTGCATTATGAAATCATGAATTTCCATGACAAAATCATGAATCATTGTTACGATTTCATGGGATGGCAAGTTTTTTCATTTCATGATTTTTTATTCATGAAAATGGAATCGGATTTTTGCCCGTGTAGAAGAACAGACGTAGACAATTTGAACACAGCTTACGCAGCAATCTTACACTCACTAAAAGCCAAATCAATCAATGCCCTAGAGCAGTACCAATTATGCCCACCTGAATCCAACTAAAAAGCTCAACTATAATACCCGTTCCCACCATTTCACCATAGCCACCATAACCCTCGAAGAGTGCACAACCGCAAACAATTTTATATCCGACACAAATTATATAAAAATCAAAAAAAGAAAAAAAAACTTTGAATATTCAACTAAAAACCGCTATGTATAAAACCTTACCACCAGAAAAACAGACGTTAGACTTCAAAAAGTATTTAGACAAAGAACAAATCAAACAATTGTGAGTGTAAAATATTTATTAAATGTGAAACAATTAATTCTAAAAATAAAATTCCCCTCAGTTTCCCCTGAAGAAGGCCCTAATCAGAGCCGAAACGTAGGGACAAATTACAAAATTAATTTGTTCTGATTGAGTGATTGCCAGACTGCCAAGCCGAAACTGTTTATTGTAAAACCTCACAGTCGAACACTCCAACACAATATAATATTTATAATATTATAATATTATATTATAATATTTATAATATATGAAGCAGCTGTACGAACCGCCGACGGTAGAGGAAATCAATCGGTTGAAGGAAACGGAATATGTCTACCACTCGAATCAGTTCCGGCTGCAGGTGGAAGAGATGCTAAGCGAGGTGAAGGTGAAATTCAAGATTGGGCGATTTCCGGAAGATTTTAAGGACGGTAAAAGATGCGGACATCATGGGTCGCATGTTCTCGTTAAGGAAAGCTTCAAATTCGTTCAGCTACGGATCGTGCACCATATTGGATCCAGTCATTTGGGAACATCTTATGGCAAGCCACTGAAAGCAGATTTACTGCTGGAGATTCCGGGCAAGTTTTTCCGGAAGGCAGATTACCTCAACTTAATTTCCTTAACTCACATGAAGAGGGCACATTTCCTGTGCCATCTTACGGGCGGAAGCATTGGACAAACAGTCAATGTATTCTTTGCCTAGTGGGATGCTAAAAGGGGGCTTTCGATGAAAAAAAAATGCCAATCGCGTTGTGTTTGTGGTGCATGCTGCTGCACTTTTTTTTGAAACATAATAGTGTTACATTCAAAGTGTTTTTTATGTTACTTCATACGCGAAGTTAACGATTTTCAGAGTTGGTTGGAAATGCTAACATGAAGCTTTAGTGTGATGATTTATTAGCTAGAGAATGATCTTTAGAAGAGGGTAGGCTCTCGCAACGTGGGGCTTTAGGTAGTGATGAAAACGTCGCTAGAACTATTCCACAGCCGCAGTCAGTTTATGAGCAACAAGAGGGACGCACATTTTTGCCTGTGGACTTGGAGACATACTTCAAGTCCCCGCGTACATCGTACGGGTTAGGCAAAAATGTGCGTCTATCTTGAAAAACTGTCGCTTTAATGGCCCTTCGCTCATTTTCAACTTCTATTCAATTTTCATACTGCCGTACTCTAAAGGAACTATCCACCTACCCTCTTCTAAAGATCATTCTCTAGCTAATAAATCATCACACTAAAGCTTCATGTTAGCATTTCCAACCAACTCTGATAATAGTGTTATTTTTTATATAACCATATTTTATTACAGCAATTATTAACAGTAGTATATGGTATCATAATGAAAACAAACATTTTAACCAAGTGCATCTATTACCACTCGTCGGCACCTTCCTTTTCTTCGTCGAACTCTCCTTCCTCGTCAATCGTCGTCTCCTGGTACTGCTGGCTGGTACTCCGAAACCAGGTCGTTCATGTTGCTCTCGGCTTCGGTGAACTCCATGTCGTCCGTTCCCTAGCCGGTGTACCAGTGTAAGAAGACCTTGCGGCGGAACATGGCCGTAAATTGTTCGACGATGTGTTTGAAAATTTCCTGAATCGGCGATGAAGGTGGACGACATTTTCAAACGTATGTATGGCTCTACGACGGTAGAAGCAACTTTGTGCGATGGATCGACGGGTTCATGATACGATCTGGGTATTCTTCTCGAATCTTCGAGATCAGTATCGAGAAAGGTATTTTGCTACTGAATTCCACCAACGATACAAAACATTTATAATTTACCTGAACCAGTTTCACCACCGAGCGAGACGAGCTGAAAGCCCTGCAGGCAATGGCAACCCTCGGATTGCTTACGGATAACATCCAGCACAGAATCCACCAGTTCGGCACCCTTGGTGTAGTGTCGTTTGACCCAGTTGTTATCAGCACCGGACTGTCCGAAAACGAAGTTATTCGGTCGGAACAGCTGTCCCGCTCGGACTGAATCCATAGTTTTGGATAACGGAGCTGGAGCTGGTAATGTTGAGATTGATTGAGTGGTGTTGCTATGCAAGCGATTGACCTGATTTTTTCATGAACCTACATCTTCGGACAGGCAATAGGATGTGCACTGACTGTACTTTGTGGATTCGATTTTGGGACTTGATGGAGATTCACGGTTGTGGTTTGTAAAAATCGGATTCTATTTTGGCAACATCAATATCAAATGTTGACACATGTACACTGCGCAGGCGCAGAAAAGTTCAGTGTTGCCAGTAACTTTAAAGATCATACAAATTGTAACCATTTGGCACCCAGCACAGCGCCAATGACTGCACCCAGGTGTGCCCAAGTTTGATTATGGCACACTGTGTAGAGTGACCAACCCCTTGTGTTATCATTATTATCGTTTTCTATGTTTAGGACTTAGTTCAAGCAAATGTATCTGTAGGATTTCATCTATTGGTACTGAAATTATGCGGTTTTGCGTCCACTTGTGTTGGCTTTTCCATTCAAATAAATAAATAAATTTAAAGAAATAACGTCAGCGTTGTCACGGTATACTTCGTAGAGTGGATACTAGTGACACTCACGGATATTTTGACATTCTTAGTCAGATCGCTTTCAGAAATAATGCTGGGGAGTAAAAATTATTTTCAATCGATACAAGAATACCAAAAGAATGACAGTCGCTACTGCCAGTCCCACCCATCTTTACCGTAACTAGGGATAGGGAATGAAAATATGATGTAGTACTTACTTAACGAGAGATCACTGACTTAGTGACCATGTTTGGCATACACAGTTGTACACACCAACTCATTTGTTAATAACTTTTTACTCAGTTGTTGAAATTTGTTTGTCTTTAAAGTAATTGATAGATTAGGATCATAGCTTACTATAGATATGCAAAAAGTAGATAAATCTTAACATTTGAAACAACACCAATTAATTTTTACTCTTACAGTCCGAGATGTGCAGCGAGCATTTTTCACTTAATTTTTACAACGCAAAAACAAATATAGTTTATTACTAGAATTAAATTCTACTTTGTTTTATGTATCTAACACGCATAAACTATATTCTATCTACTGCTTCAAAAAGAACTTTGTTTCGTCAACTCTGTGTAAAATTATTAAAAAATGAGCAGTTGGTGTGTACAACTGTGTATGCCAAGCATGTTAGTGACACCCTCATAAGTACTACGGAGTTGCAGAATTGTATAGGGTATTAGGTCAGGATACACCTCCAGCTGGCGATACGTCCAAAAACATATGATTGTTTTTGGGTGGAACTTGAAAATAAACCTACGATCTTCAGCTCAATAAGCAAAAGCGGCTGCCGATTTGCTAACTGAGGTCCTTAATTTGTTTTCTTAGTACTGTATTAATGAACATAATGTCCCGAACTAAATAAATAAAAAGGAAAGATCTCACCCGAATAATCCTTGAAGGTCCCGAATGCAGTTAATGGTCCGAAAGATATCTTTGATCTTGACTAAGGAAAACTGCTACCCGTTGCCAGCCGTCGAAAAGAGATGTATCGAAGACAACTGTCCGGCATCTCTCAATATCACTATAAGCCGCCGGTCGTTGGCCTGCTGGATTCACACCATCGCGATCACATTGGGTTATTTGTTGCCCATGAGCTAACACAGCTCCCAACAATCACCGATCCTGAATCTTCCTTCTTTCACTTATCATCCGCCTTAGTCTGATCTATTTCGATCCATTGCATGAGAGATTTTGAACAATCGGAAGTTCGTTTAAACATGGTTAAAATCACAAAATGATACTCAGCAGCAGACCAAAAACGCGTCAACATTCCAGTGCAAACTACTTCAATCAGCCCTAATAAATTGTAATTCTGTTTTCAAATCTGTGTTCCCGGAAAACTTACAAAATCCAAAATTTGAATCTTCGTTTCAGCACCTTGAAAATGTATCCAGGCTTGGATTCTTGCAGAATGGTCTACATTTTGGGATTTTGCAACATTTACATGCATATTAAACCACAGAATTTTAATGAAGTAATGAAATTGGGTTGTTAGCGGAATGCTAAAACAGCAAAAAAAGGTTATCTTCCATTTAATTCCACTTAATTTTGGTATCCATGACAGATACGTATTTCGACTACAATGTGCAGTCTTCATCAGTGTCAGTCCCACTAAAGAACTTATCAAAATCTAACCCTCTTAAGTATTCATCCCCTAGGTAAAGAAGTCAAGATCATAGGTATAAAAATGAAACTACAATGTGTTGAATCGGAACCTACCTAACTAATAAAAACCAAAGATTTAAGTAAGCTAAAGGAGAAAAATCTATACAAGAACACTGCACATTGTAGTCGAAATACGTATCTGTCATGGATACCAAAATTTAGTGGAATTAAATGGAAGATAACCTTTTTTTTGCTGTTTTACACAGAATTTTAGATTTTGATGAGTTTCGTAGTTTCATCTTTTCGTGACTTCAATTAATTGTAGTTAAAATTTTCTTTAAAAAAAATGCAATTACATTTTATTCTTCCTTAAATGGCCAAAATTGGTAAATAACGTTCATCAGTTTCAACAAAATTCGATGATCCAATAAGTAAACATAATTTTAAATTAAGAGATTTATTAAAGCTTTGAAATCTAATATATAATAACATATGATGCTAGGGGAATTGGCTCTAATGTTGGCCTATGGATTTATGATTATAAGATTGGGCCCATTGCTAAAAATCCGCTATCTAGATGAACGCGTCACTGGGACGGTAATAATGGATATTTTTGGTCGCTATTGTAAATTTAGTCAATTGCAGAATTTTTGTTTGGGCACAAATTAGGGGCATTTAGGCCGATATTACATCCATTTCCCCTACTGGGATAAGTTGCTGCGATCTTAAGAACTAATCTAATCTTATTTAATCTAATCTAACACAATCTCAGCCAGTACGAGAAAGAATTCTGGAAAGTCATTAGGTTAGATAAGACCTAATCATTATTCTGGTCAACATTGATGTTTGCCGGCCAGGCCTATGTACTGCGTTGCATTTGCCGTAAAGATGATTCTGTGAATTGATTCGAGTTTAAATAAACCGTACCATATTCGAAGCAGTTCCTAAATCGACGCACTCCATAACGTTCGACTATTTTAAATAATTATTTTTGAAATGTTACTTCGGCAAATATTAGTTTCAGTGCCTAAGGATGATGGTGTTGCAAGGTTTTAAAAAATATCTTGTCAAAAAAGACGAGTGAGTCATCATTATGAACGCGTCTTATATGGTTCCTAGCATGGTATATCTAAACAGCGATGCATTTCGTGAATCTTCAGGGGCGTAAGGATGCGTGGACATACCGTACCAAACGCTCCGAGTTAGGTTATGAGTGAATGTAGCAGTAATATGTAACGTAATGAATGGTACATAAAATATAGTGTAATGGAATGATCTCAATGATTTCCATTCGACGTTTGTCAGCTGTAAGCTTCTGGCACTTGAAACACTTGACACTTGAAAGTCCTACCTCGGCAACATGATCGCACTGAACGATGGGACGTTGAGGGTTTGGTAGCTTGAAAGCGGCCCCAGAAACAAGCTGGGAGATATTGTAGGTCCTGCACATCGTCGATGTACCTACAATCGCTGAGTTCCGAATGGATGATCTTCCGTTCCTGATGATTGGCCATTTGCACCAGGAATTGAGCTGCTCGTCAAAATAACATCTTGAATCTCGGTTTTAGTGGCGACCCAGAACCGAGCAATTCACCCAAGTATAAATATAACACCGAACAACGCCATTTCATTTAAACTAATTTGCTGTGATCTTAAGAAGAGTGCATAAACTACGCTGATACTAGTCAAACCTCCACCCTCCCTAAATGGTCATCTTAGTTTTTGGATTGTCCCTTACCCAAGTTACCATTTGAAAGTTAAATTGCCCTTTTGGCTATACACAACTTAACAAACCATTTTAACTGTATACGCCCATTTTTAACTATACCAGTTTTTGAAAATTCTGATGAGACCTCTTATTTGGTAAATTGTTTTCTTGGTAGTTTCCGAAACTTTTGAAAATTTCAAAGTCCTGTAAATTTATTTTTAAGATGGAATGCCCCCACTCACCCGGCGGTGAAGACATTTTCTAGATCTTGTTCAAGGCTTTTTCTGATTCATTCGCGTGATGAGTAGACTTATGTTCGTAAAACTACATAGAAGCTCAGGGAATTGAGTAGAAAATCTGGAAACATTCCAGAGCTGCAGCAAATGTTATAGAAGTTCAGTTTACTTTGTAGAAGCTCAGCGATCTTGATGGAGTTTCAGTGAACTTTGTAGCAGTGCAAATAATTTGGAAAAAGTTCAACGAAAATTGCAAAAGATCAGTGAACTTTGTAAATCTTAGTATTGAACTTATTAGAAAATTAGTGGGTTTTAAAGAATTTCGGGAAAATGAATCGAAGATCAGGAAACTTCTGTTAAAATTAGGCAACTCTGCAAACACTCGGAAAACATCGTAGAAATGAGAACTTTCATCAAAATTGGGAAACTTCGTAAATGTTGAGGGAACACTGTTTAGTTTTGAGACTAGACGAGACTCACCCTAATGGCTCAACCAAAACTTCCGAGTAACTAACTCAGTAGCATGAGACCCCTGAACTGTGTCAAAGGGCCGGTATGCTACTGGGTAATTCGGAGGGGCTACGCGGAGCAAAGTGTGCAGAAACTGTGGGATTTCTATTGCGATGTGGGTGGAAAAAGCGCGGATTTTGAGGAATTATTGGGCTATTGTGGGGTGTTCTATGGGTTTCTGCTGCTTTGGTACGTACCGGTGGTGTTTGCTGGACGATGTAGCCATGGCGCTCGTGGATGGTGCTTGTGTGGAGGCCGCGATGGCGGTCCGTGGCTTGATCAGTTCATAGACAATGGCGGATCGGTGGTTTCGACTGGTCTTGAAGATGGCGCCTGGTGACTGGAGCTGTGGCGGATTGAAGGCTTGGGTTTGCGCGTTGCAATAGCGGTTTGCAACCAGGGAATGTAGCGATCCCTGTGCATCTGCCGAAGTAGCCTTTTCTGGGTCAACGGCGTCTCCCTTCGTTGGCGAATATAGGTTGACCGTGACAAGGCCACCTTGGTCGAGCCGAGAAGGGCTTTCCTCTTTATCGATTAGGACATCCGAGTCCGAAGATGCTCTCCTTTCTGGCGATTATCAAGCCGGAGAGTGGAAGGTCCAAATCGAATTTGGTCAAACTTAGTTACCTAAACGAACACCAGGAACAGAAAAAGGTCGTTCATTGCACTTTGCGGCACTTTTTTCGGTTCATTTTGGTACTGACTTATATTAAATCATGTCTTGTAGGCACGAACGCCGGAAAACTTGTGAGCAATGTTTGACTATCCCAGATATCAAAAGCCCTCTTTTTCTCATCCAGTTTTCAATCCGTTCACTATTTCCTCCATTGTCGTTCCTTGTAGCTTATCACCACCCATCCATATCATCTCCTTCTCCTGTTAAGTTTTCTCTCACAGTTGATCACAACACCCTTTCGATTCTGTCTCGCCCAGTTTTGTTTATAGAAATATCGATTTCAAACTAATCCTACTAACACAAATTTATACGTTTTCCAATTACAACAATTTTACCAACAATCCTAATAATCCAACTAAATGCTCAGCAAACATTTTGAGGTACTAAGAATTTGTATTTAAAGATCTTCTTCGAATTTCAGCGATCTCCGTTTTTTTTTTAAATTTCATAGCAGTTTTTCAGGAACATTATTAAAAAAAAAAAAACACGAAGATCGTTCTGGAAGTTTTGGGAACTTTATATAATTTCAGAAAACTTACCAGAACCCAAGATTTTCTCGTAGAATAGCTTGAGGGTATTTTTGACGCTCGGAAAAGTTCAAATATGTTCTGTGGTTTTGGTAGAATTAAGAAAGCTTAAAAAATGGAGCGCAGAAGATGTTCAGGGAGCTTCGTAGAAGTTGAGGTAATTTTCTAGAAGCTATGGGAATCTTGCAGATGTTCAGGAAACATTGCGTTTAGGAATTGGTTGGAAATGCTACCTAACTTGAAACTTTAGTGTTTGCGTTTAAGTTATAAGAAATTTCTACAAGATCAGAATTTTTTTTAGAAACCTAATGATATTCAAAGAAATGATGATGTAGTACTTACTTAACGAGAGGCCACCGACTTAGCGACACCCTCATAAGTGCTACGGAGTTGAAGGGTTGGGTAGGGTATTCGGTTAGGATTTACCTCAAGTTGGCGATGCAACCAAAAGTATGTATTGTTCATTTGTTGTTTATTTAATCTCTCGATAGCCGGCTATCGAAAGAACATATTGATTTTGTTTAGTGATCATGAATTTTAAGAGTCACGATGGAGAGCTTGAGATTAAACCCATGATTTTCTGCTCAGAAAGCAAAATCGATCCCTCCAGGGACATCGAGCATCTCATAGTCCACAGCGTTTCGCGTCAAAGCACGAATATAGGGATGAACTATCTACTAATAACTATTATTTACGATAATTACATGAAAGAAATAAAATATAAACTACAAACAAAACGTGACTACTAAAATTTCAAAAAGATATCCTCACAAATATATTTCACGCAACCAGGAATCTCAAAACCATTAGACCTTAACGAATTGATAATAATAATAATAATAATGATACTCTGCACATGTTAGACACAAGAAGAGGCCAAAAAGCAAGCGTCCGTCACACAAAACCCGCCAAATCCACTTGCAGTCACAATCAACGATTCTACGAGTCGCGAACGCTCACGAATCATAAAAACGCTGACTGCGCCACTCTGAAAGCGAAATTGACAGGCTCTATGCGTCAAACACCCGCCTTCCAATCTCCTCCCGCATCCAACAACACAAATCTCCACTACAACATCCAACGAATAAAACTCCGAAAATCACTCATCTGTAGCAAGGGAGTGGAAGCAACCCTGCATGCAACCATTCTTCATGACACACTTTTTCTGCCTATCTTTCTATTAGGTCTGTAGACATGCGTTAGCTTGGAAACTTCTAACCAAACTGGGAAAGCTGAAGCATTAAGAAGGTGATATGTGTCACTATAGGAAATCATCATTGTTGCAAACATAAAGAAATAAAACATAACCCTTTGCTTCAGTACCGTCAACCTCCATGTCCATGGGGAGGGCATGATCCATTCACTTTCTGGAACAATAATCACGAAGAGCATCCACAAGAGAGTAGTAGTAGTGGCCATGTTTTTCCAGAGTGGCTGGGTGGATATACAATAAACAACAAGATAAGAATGTCAAGGCTCAACTAGTACGGGCACATCCTTAGGAGGGATCCAGGCTGAATTTTTAAAACGGCACTCAAGTACAGAATACTAGAACCCAAGAAAATTGGAAGACCGGCATACATGTATTCGACAGGCCGTGACGAAGAGCAAACCACTAAAATTCTGTATAGTAGCATGGTGGAGTTGGAATTTGAGACTAGCAGCGACTCTGACTGGGATAGTGAAACAGAAGACCTAGCTCCTTCAGACTTCTCCGAATTCAGTTAGATTCTGGCGACGAAGTCATTCCGAGGCAACGACAATAACAACCCACAAAGCACCCCCAGTCAACCGACGATTTAGGTAAGTTCACACGATCGTTATATTAACATGCTACCCCAATAGATTCCTATTGAAATGTGTTAGCAGTGCCTTTTTAACCACCATTGATTGTCTCTTCTGGCGTTCGAATAGCGGATCTATACGAAGTTGGTTGGAAATGCTATCTAACATAAAGCTTTAGCGTGATAATTTATTAGCCAGAGAATGGTCTTAAAAGAGGGTAGGTAGATGTTTCGTTAGAGTACGGCAGTATGAAAATTAAATGGAAGTTGAAAATGAGCGAGTTGGACGTCCAATTGCTGCTAAGACGTTGTTGCTTCAACGTGAATGTTGGTGGACGGGTGATTTCTCAGTGACCTCTGTTGGTGAACAGACAGGATGAATCGAACCCCGTGTTTCGATCGGTGGTGGTGACTGCATCAGATGAAAGGGTGCTAATTTAATTGAATTTTTGTAAGAATAAAAAACTTGCCTGAGACCCTCGTGGCGATTGACATCAGATTCCGATTTATTTAATATATTTTAGCATATGAAAAATCATAACTCCCGTGTAAAAAAAGGATGTACTACATTTTATTATTAAATGTATCCGAACATCAAAAACAAATTTCAGGGCTCAACCGGGATTTGAACCCGGGACCTCTCGCACCCAAAGCGAGAATCATGCCCCTAGACCATTGAGCCACTTGTCATGTGGTTCCAATAATAAATAAGAAAAAAAAATAAACATCAATGCCGTTTACGAAGAAGTAAAGTCAGATCATGGAATCTGTTAACTCTCGTTTCTGAGTTTACGTAATTTACTGTCAACATAATTTTAAATACCACCATATCTCTCTTTGATGTGAGATTTGTGTAAACAAGATGCATTAAGAAAATACCCTCAAAATTGGTTTGAGTGTAAATGTCATGTTTTCGAAATGTTGTGGCAAAAATATTCAAATCGCCATATTATGTGCGGCTGCCCCTGTTCCCTGATGAAAGAAGGAACACTTATGTTTGAGTTTATGTATGTATCACATGTTTAATTTAATTACTCATGTTCTACGCTATAAGAATAAAGATCATATCATTTAAAAATTAACTCTGTGAGATTTTAACAACCAGTTTCAACATCAAACAGCTCAACCAAATCGAACAGCTTTCAGAATGTAGGTTAATAACGCAGTCTGGCCGAATTCGAATTAGGTGCCATAAAGCTTGCTGCCAATAATGTCGATGCCTTTTCGCGACACAGATAGCAGAAAGCAAGCCCGTAGTGCTCAAATTATCTTCCAATTGAAGTAGATAACTGATGACAGCCTTGAATCAATAGAAAACTGGTTGCCGAATTAAATACGTCTCAATTAGAGAAGCCGTTTCATCCGAATCCAGGTGCCATTTGGTCTAGTGAACCATCAATTGCCTACAGATTTCTCAAACGCACCTGACGAGCCGCAATCAATTGATATGCGTATCAATCCGAAGCTTCGGCGAGAGGGGTTTATGCTTTAATTGAAAACTTAATAATACATCACTGCCCTTTTGTTGTTGTGGAATCTCGCCCCCCCACAGCGAAATGCCAACCACTCATCGAAAGGAATTTACTACGAACTACGCTAACTTACCTAAAGCCTAGGCTCGCTTTCGTCGCACTAGGGTCAGGTGTGTTCTTGCAGTTGGACAGAAATCAATACGGATTGATTTTCCTTCATCCTGAAGAAGTTTGACCTCCATTGGAAGGACAAGGGGAAATCGGAGGAAATTTCTAGAGAACAAAACCCCGTCGCAGTGTGAGTGACAACTAGTCAATCACATCCAATATGAATTGCTCATCAAACAATTTTACAGCGAAATGACCATATTTCAGTAGTAATAGAACGAGTTAATTAATGCGCTTCTTAGCTAATGGTCCCGTCGCGGTGCGATGTAATTCGATGACACTGTATAAAACGTTCATCACTCTTGGGATGTATAGTATTGCTGTCGTCGTCGTCGGCGCGCTGCCCACATTCTCGCGTTCTATTTGTGCCTTGCGTTCCGCGTCGCAATCAAAATGTGATGATGATGACGCCATGTCGGCCGTTGTCTTGCCTACCTCTGCTTTTATACATTGTTGTTGTTGTTGCTGCGATCCGGTTGGTTGTTGTTCATTTTTTGAATGTGTGGCTTCTTAGCAGCAGTAAATTTGTTTCGAAGATGTGCGCTTGGTCAATTTATACCGAAGGGGGTATAGCTCAGTGGTAGAGCATTCGACTGCAGATCGAGAGGTCCCCGGTTCAAACCCGGGTGCCCCCTCGCTGATATTTTTTGCCACTTAGGTTGACAGTAAATCAGTAATAATTTAAGTAACATTTAGAGGCAATTTATCAAATGTTGCTTATCCTTGAAACATACAAGATTGAATACAATGCTCACACGGTCGAATAGTTATAGAATAGATGTATTAGTTGTGGCTATACGTATTATATTGAAACACATTATAAGAGGAACGTATAGCCATAATAGGGTACATCTACCCTGACTCTAAAATGAGTAGGATTTCATTACACATCTTTGAAAGTGTGGTTATTCACTTTTAGAAGCTTCTGACTAAAAAAACACAGGCAGAACAGTAAATCTGAGTAGGTACGCAATAAAGGAGTTTTTTTTTTCAATATGTATGGATCAAAATCCAAAATATAGTTAATTGACGTTGATTGTAGCCACCGAAACCGGTAACCGGATTATCCGGGTTAGGTCACATAATGCACGAAACCAACAATTGTCCTCAGCAAGGTACTGAATTAATTAGTTGCACCTATTGGCATAATTTTATGATGGTAAATCAAAAGCGTGTACAAGCGATTGTTTCTCTCGGACCAGAAATTTGTGGCATCGTGAGTGAAAATTTTAATTTCAGTTTATGCGCTGCAAGGTGCGTGAAAGAGCTTGACACGATCGGTGTTGAGTAAGTAAGTTTTTTCGAATGAAATTGATATCGAAAGTGTACCAAAAGTGCTTCTGAACGTGTTACGCAGTTGGGTGTGGTGAAATTCGCGGTTGTTTTCAGTGAAAATTCAGTATCACAAATTTGCTCACCGAGTCCCCTTTTTTTTGCCGTTCGACGACATCGGGAATGCGCTCCCGGATATATTGATTTGGTGAGTACGTTCCAGTTGAGGATTGTTCTTGTACATTTCTCGATTGCATTTTCGAGGGGACGTGTCTGCTTTTGTGGGCAGTGCGTTTGATGGTCGGTTTGGTAGTATCCTTTTAAATATAATGTCTAATGTCCAAATAACCTCGATTTTCGGTCTATTGATTCAATACTTTAGTATTATATTTTCAAAACATACAATGATGCATTATGTCATTTCATGGCACATAAAACAAAAAGTGTGTGTATAGGCCCCAAAAATCTAGGTTATTTGTATTTTGTAAAACATCTTTATTTTTTATTATATTTTTTTATTTTATTACATATTTTATATACATTATATATTACATGATTATATATAAATTCATAATGTAAATTACAATAAATACTGGGACGGGAGGGAGCATCAGGGCATCATTGAAGTTGTAACTGGACAATGGAGTGGAGTGCCAACCGGAGTCTAGGAGGGAATGTGTACTATCATTTTAGATAGTTACATTTCACTCCAACAGTTGCAATGAATTTGACGCGCTCTTCTTAAACAAATCATCCCGTGGAAAGCTTAACATGCATTGCGAATTTTATTATTCATTTTGTTGGATCATATTGTTGGAAGGAGATTCTCTTATTCCCGCGGGTTTCGCGTAAGTGCCTCTGCTTACGGGCCCGTCCAACCCTTTTTGGCCCTTCATACAGCAGTATGTTGAATTCAGAATGATGACGGAATTTGATATTGCTGTTGAGTGGAGCCGCATGCAGGGCAAGACCCAAGCTAGGATGGTGGCTACTTACATACATACATACAAAAGCGTGTACAAGCATTACTTACTTGGTATTATTGTAAATTAATGAAATTGGGTTGTTAGCGGAATGCTTAAATAAAGCAGCAAAAAAGGTTATCATCCATTTAATTCCACTTAATTGATTTTGGTATCCATGACCATAAAAACCAAAGATTTAAGTAAGCTAAAGGAGAAAAATCTATACAACTCTCTAATAAGGAAAATCCCCAAAGGCTTGGTAGCCATCACAATGAAGTAATGAAATTGCGTTGTTACCGGATTACCTTCCCTAAAATTTGGAAAACCTCATTTCTAGTACCTATCTTTAAATCTGGTCGAAAATCTGACGTACGTAATTATCGTGGAATAGCCATTATCTCTTGCATTCCTAAGCTTTTCGAGTCAATTATCAACGAAAAATTATTTCTCCAAATCAAAAATAGAATTACTGACATGCAACACGGCTTTTTCAAGGGTCGTTCGACCTCGACCAACTTACTTGAATTTATAGACTATTCATTGAATGCAATGGATAATGGAAACCACGTAGAAGCTCTCTATACAGACTTTAGCAAGGCATTTGACCGCATTGACATACCAATGTTACTCTTTAAACTGCAAAAAATTGGAATTAAGTCAGGGCTCCTGAAATGGCTTGAATCATATTTAACTAACCGCCAACAAATAATTAAATTCAACGGAAAGAAATCGAGCCCAATTCAAGTCACTTCAGGCGTCCCCCAAGGCTCTCATTTGGGACCTCTCCTTTTTATTCTATACGTAAACGACATATCTTACATTCTCAAAAAACTTAAATTGCTTATTTATGCCGACGACATGAAGCTCTTTTTGGAAATAAGAAATGAAGAAGACATCAATATATTCCGGAATGAAATACACATATTCTACATATGGTGCAAAAAAAGTCTACTAGAATTGAATGTAAAAAAATGTAACTTAATATCATTTAGTAGAAAAAGAACAACTTCAAATATTTCAATTGCATTAGGAAATCAAACTGTAGACAAATGTGAAAGAGTTAGGGATTTAGGAATTATCTTAGACTCTAAGCTAACTTTCATAGACCATTACAATACAATTATTCACAGGGCAAATAACATGCTAGGCTTTATCAAGCGCTTTTGCTATAACTTTCAGGACCCTTACACAATTAAAACACTATATATTGCCTATGTGAGGTCAATACTGGAATATTGCAGCATTGTATGGTCTCCATTTTCAATCACGCACGAAGAAAGATTAGAATCAGTACAAAAACAATTTCTATTATACGCTCTTCGTAAATTAGGTTGGACTTCATTTCCTCTTCCATCATATGAAGCACGCTGCATGCTTATAAACATACAAACATTAAAAGAGCGTCGTGAATATGCAATGGTTTCATTTGTAAATGATATCGTTTCGCAGCGAATTGACTCAACAGAACTTTTATCAAAATTAAATTTCCATGCACCTACTCGGCAACTCCGAAATCGAAATTTATTTGCCATAAAACATCATCGCACAAATTATGCAAAATATGGGCCATTAAACCGCATGATGGCCTCTTACAATAAACACTGCGAAACCATTGACTTTACAATGTCTCGGCATAAACTAAAGCAATATTTTTATTCCATAAGAAATAACAACTCATAAAAGAAAAGACAAGAAAGCTGACACTACTTTTTATATAAATATATATTTAAGAAAACAAAACTGTATTAATTAATTGTACTAGTCTACGTTGGTTGACGAAATAAAAAAAAAATAAATAAATAAATTGAAGACTGCACATTGAAATACGTATCTGTCATGGATACCAAAATTAATTAAGTGGAATTAAATGGAAGGTAACCTCTTTTGCTGCTTTATTGGTATTATTGCCTTAATGTCTTCTCAAGGTATTCCGGAATACCGTAAGATGGGGTGGCATTGAGCCAAAATTGAAAAAGTTTATTGTTGCAAATATATTGAATATGCAGAAAATGATGATTTAAATATGTTACTTGAACTCCTGGTGACATTAACCAGTTGTTTGTTTTAAATAGTGCTATAAATTTAAGTGTTATGAATAGTAGCAAAAACACGTTTAAAAAAAATGTCCAAAGGCACGGGTCCACGCGATTTTCAGCCATACATATGATGTACATTAACTAAATGTATTCCCAATAACTGCGTTACATTTACATATTTTAAGATATTTTAATCATATTTTTGTTTTGGCTCCCCGTATAAAGTTGTACATTGTTTTATTCTTTATTTAATTTGAGTAAAATGAGATATCAATTTCCATGAACCATTTCCATGACAGTCGTAAATATATCATTTATGGAACGAAGATTTTTTGGTTTTGGCCCATTATCACCCCCACTTACGGTATATTTCAAAAATCACTGGTATTTTGAACACGGCATTTTCATCAAGCAAATACTTGTATCATTAGAAAACAGAATCAGTTAGTATTGAATATAAGAAATTAAATTAAGAAAAGTTTTGAGCTTGTTGGTTTATTAACTTTTAATTCCGTTAAAATTGCGGTGTTATAGTGATGAGTACGTGACACTGATGAAGTCTGCAAGTATTGAACGATATACGCAATTATAACGGAATTAAAAGGAAGTAAATCAACCCACTCAAAGCTCTAAAGGGATTTCGTTAAGAGGTTCGGAAAAAATAAAAGATTGATTCAATAAAGGTTTTTAGCATTATCCATGGAACAATACTATTGAAACATCCTTTCATGATATTCTTTAATAGGTTGAATGGATAACTGTATTTATTTGAAGTAAAATTGATTAAGTTTATAGTCTTACAGCCAATGTTTAAATCAGTGATCAAGAATGTCTGAATTATCTTCTAAAAATCAATCAATAAATTACCAATGACGTAGGATTACGTCTTCCGGCAACATATTGAAATTGCAAAAAACCAAAATCGACCGTTTTACGAAAAGTGGTCAGGTTTTGACCACTTAGAACTCTGTCAATAGCGGAAGGATATTAATTCTAAACAAGCCAATCGATTGGAATGTCATCTACGAATCTGCTAAAATGAACACTAGACTGATGCAAAATTTGACATTTTTGCTCCACAGTGCTCATGCGGTTCCAAATCGGGTCTAGATTAGCCTCCCAAGGTTTGAACTGATTTGGTAAGAAACTGACTGGGCACAAACCATTTGAAGTTTATATGGGAATTACTATGAGGAAAAAAAACTTTTTCTTCGTAGGTTTCTACTCTTCTTCCATATTGCTATTGGTATAGCTATAGCTATTGTTATGGAAAATTTTCTCAGCTACAACTTTGTGAAATACTGTTTTTCAGTTCAGGAGATTGATACTCTGATGGTATGATCAGGCAACTGTTTTATGGGCAACACTGTATTCTGCAGTGTGACATAGTAGCGATGATGTTTCAGCTCTGTTCTACGCGCCAGAAACACCAACGTTTGCACACTGCTTTCTCTCATGACCAAGTTGGTCATGACGAGAGGAGCAACACAATAGTTGGGTAAAGAAGAATTTTATTATAACACACCATCGACTGCAAATGCTCTCGCAACGTGGGACTCTAGGTAGTGATGAAACGTCGCTAGAACTATTCCTCAGCCACAGTCAGTAATGAGCAACAGGCGGACGCACATCTTTTTCCTGTAGATTTGAAGACATTCTTCAAGTCTCCACGTACATCGTACGGGTTAGGCAAAAGATGTGATAATCACACTAAAGCTTCATATTAGCATTTCCAACCAACTCTGAAAATCACAAACTTCGAGTATGAAGTAACATAAAAACACTTTGAATCCAAATCAAGTTGAAGTTTCATAAGATACAATTCCAAATTGGTTGAAGTTGTTTTAGATGAAAAATTATGATTCAATTACAATCCTCTTTGCAAGATTATATAGGAGCTCGTTTGATGTCAATAAGGAGTTATTTAACGCGTTATATTTTAAAAATGTTGATGATAATATAAATATGTACATAAGATCAGTTTCAGTTATGTCGTTAGTTGTAAGAACAATATATTGAACCATAACAAAAAAAAAGTAACAGATAAATGTATTCCTTTGTGATGAAAAATAAAATGGCGCCGGTGGTGTAGTGGTAAGCGTGATTACCTTCACCCCAGCAAGCCTGGGTTCAATACCAGTCGGCGCCGCCGGGATGTTCTGAGGCATAACATCTCTGATCACGCCTTCCTTCGGATGGGAAGTAAAGCCGTTGGTCCCCGGTTCATGAGTTTGATGGGTCGATAGATAGGGTCCAGGTGTGAGAGCTGCCTTCCTGACACGTCGGTAGCATTGGTGCTCAGCACGGAAAACAAGATCGACGGAAAAAACAAATCAAAGGAAAAAAAAAATTCGAAAAAAAAATGAAGAATACAGCCGATTGCTGCAAAGCACAAGCAAAAATCAAGAACAATAGAAAAGGAAAATCTCGATTTTTCACCTCAGCCACTGCCAGATTCCAACTCGATAGTTAGTTCCAACGAACCCGGGATGATTTGTATACATTAGATGAGCTTCCTGATATTATATTTTACCATTTAACAACATTATGAGAGTTGTATCAACCGTGTGTTAACATTTTTCTGGATTCCTAGTTGAACACTCAGTCGGTTAACAACGTCCCGGTCTCAGTCGCGCGGCATCTAGTTTTTTTCGGTGTTTTTTCCGCCCGAGCGGTTTTTTCACCCCCCCCCCCCCATTGGGTGCCCCAAGTGACCAGTGTGCAACAGAGGAAGTGGAATTCCATGGGCCGAGCCCCTTGGAGTTGCCATCCAGCTTTAATCCACACCGGTAATCCATCCGGTCGTCAAGCCATTTTTTCATCATCGTGCCGACCCACCAACACCAATCATCACCACCAGCAGCAGCAAACGGACCATCTAGCTGCAACGGCTGATAGGTTGTTTACAACCGGCATAAGTATTAGACAATACATTTTGCAAGTCCATTGCCTCCCTATTGTAGTTTAATTTTGCCTCGTGGCGCGTGACTCTGTCTCTCACCCCTGGTAGGGGAGTATGGGTCATAGTGAGACAACTTTTTGCAAGTAGATATAAGTTTTTTTTTTGTTTCGATTTTTTTTTCTTTTTGATTTGTTCGTACGTCGGGCAAAAAATTTAATTACTAGTAATTAAAATTAATTAATTAGTGAAGGTTTTATTTTTTTTTCCTTCTTAAGTGGTTGCGCACCGCTTTTGCGCAACACTTATGGCATCTTCCGATGCCTACGTTACGCGAACCAGATACTATGAACCGTCTTCGAAAGGACCATGGGTTGTCTTTTTTCGGCCCAAAAATAAACCTTTGAAAACTCTCGACATAACGAGAGATTTGCTGCGTAAGTATCCGGGAATCTTGGTACACAAAGAAAGATTCAACAAACTGCGTGTAGAAGCACGAGAAGCACCGACTTATGATGTGGCAAATAAAATTGCTGATCACGAGTTGTTTAGTGTTGAGTACAACATCTACATCCCTTCTCGAGATGTGGAGATAGAAGGCGTGGTCTCCGACGCGAGTCTGACTGTCGAGGACTTGAAACATGCCTCGGGAACTTTTAAAAACTCGACATTCGCTACCGCGCTAGTGAAGATACTGGATGTAAGGCAACTGCATTCAGCATCTTTGCTAGACGGTAAAAAAGTTTATAAACATTCAGACTCGTTCCGGGTGACTTTCGCAGGTTCAGTTCTCCCAAACTTTGTTAAAATTGATGGTGCTTTTTTTCCGGTGCGACTGTTTGTACAGAGGGTATATAATTGTACCAACTGCAAAAGGCTGGGACACTCGGCCAGCCATTGCGGCAACAAAACTCGTTGTGGCAAATGTGGTGAAAACCACAAAGAGGATTCTTGCCACAAAGAATCAGTAAAATGCGCTTACTGTGGCGAGAATCCTCACCCCTTGCAGGAGTGCCCGATGTACAAACAGCACTCCGATAAAGTGCAGCGTTCAATCTCTGGACGCTCCAAGCAGACATATGCTCAAATGTTGAAGGCTGCATCAGCCGTCCAAGATGCAAACCAATTTTCGGTTTTGTCAGTTGAAGAATCGGACTCTGACTCATCCGATGAAGGTGATTCTACGGTGGTACACGCACCTTCAAAAATAGACGGTTCCTCAAAAAGAAAATGCCCCTCCCCGAAAGTGCGCCGTAAGAAAACTAAAGTCACCTCCAGACGATTGCCAAATTCCCAGGGTAATGGGGATGAAAAAACAAAACCGAAGGCTCCTGTTGATCCAATCCCTGGATGCAGCAAGAATTTTCCGCCATTGCCCAACAAAGATAAAAAAAATAAAAAAGCTGCTCCTCAAACTTCTCAAAAGAAATCCAAGTCCGAACGAGGTTTGCTAGCTTTTTCGGACATTGTGGAATTCATATTAAACATGTTCAACATACAAGACCCTCTAAGAAGCTTAGTTTCTGCCTTGCTTCCAACGTAAGAATCATATCTTAAGCAATTGACTGTTTCATGGCCCCTCCTTGCATCAATCATATCTTTCGATGGATAATTCGTCGAACGAGGTTGAAGATATGATCACTGTGCTACAGTGGAACTGCCGTAGTCTAGTGCCTAAACTAGACTCGTTCAAATTTTTACTTCACAATTCTGATTGTGATATATTTGCTCTCTGTGAAACATGGCTTTCTTCCGATAAAGAACTCAACTTCCACGATTTTAACATTATACGCCTGGATAGAGACGATTCTTATGGAGGAGTACTTTTAGGGATCAAAAAGTGCTACCCTTTCTACAAAATTTCCCTTCCTGCTCTATCCGGCGTCGAAATCGTTGCTTGCCAAATAAATGTGAAGAACAAAGATCTTTGCATAGCTTCAGTATACGTTCCACCAAGAACCTCCATTAGCCGTAGTCAACTCTGGAATCTAGTTTCGATTCTTCCATCCCCAGTATTAAATCTGGGTGATATGAACTCCCATGGTACTGGGTGGGGCGATCTATATGACGACAATAGAGCGGCTATTTTTTACGATTTATGTGACGATTTCAATTTGACTATTTTGAACACTGGTGAAGCGACACGTATAGCAAAACCTCCGGCTCGAGAAAGCCGACTCGACCTATCTTTGTGTTCAAGATCGCTATCATTGGATTGTCAGTGGAAGGTTATCAATGATCCCCATGGTAGCGATCATTTGCCAATCATCATTTCAATAAAGTGTGGCCCTCACTCTGCAGAACCATCTCGGGTTCCATTTGATCTTACAAGGAACATCGACTGGCAGAAATATGCAACGGCGGTGACAATCGGTGTCGAATCAATAGATGCGCTTCCGCCATTGGAAGAATATCGATTCCTAGCCGATTTGATTTACAAAAGCTCATTGGAAGCACAAAAAAGAAAAGTTCCAAGTGCACCCTTTAAAAGGAGACCAGCCACACCTGGTTGGGACGAAGAATGCACAAAATTGTATGTAGAAAAATCTGATGCTTTCAAAGCTTTTCGTAGACACAAAACCTCCATTTACTTCGAGGAATATTCAAAGCTTGAGACAAAGCTGAAACAATTAATCAAAGCAAAAAAACGCGGTTATTGGCGCAATTTCGTCGAGGGACTCTCACGAGAAACCTCAATGAACACCTTGTGGAGGGTGGCTCGCAACATGCGTAACCGCTCATCTTTCAATGAGAGTGAAGAATACTCCAACCGATGGATATTCGATTTCGCTAAAAAGGTCTGTCCGGACTCAGTTCCAGCACAAAATATTCTTCGAGAAGCGTCTCCTAGCGGCGGCTCTCTGGATAGACCATTCTCAATGCTGGATTTCTCTATGGCTCTTCTTTCATCGAACAACTCCTCACCGGGAAGCGATATGATTAAATTCAATCTTCTGAAAAATCTCCCAGATATCGCTAAAAGACGCTTGCTAGATTTATTCAATTCCTTGCTAGAAAACAACATTGTACCGCCTGAATGGAGACAGGTCAAAGTAATAGCCATTAAAAAACCTGGCAAATCAGCGTCTGACCATAACTCATACCGTCCGATTGCTATGCTTTCGTGCATTAGGAAATTGTTGGAGAAAATGATCCTTCGGAGACTCGATCACTGGGTCGAATCAAATAACTTGCTATCAAATACACAGTTTGGGTTCCGCAAGAGCAAAGGAACAAACGATTGTCTAGCGCTGCTTTCCACAGATATTCAACTGGCCTTTGCACACAAGGAGCAATTGGCTTCAGTATTCTTGGACATTAAGGGGGCTTTTGATTCAGTTTCCATTGAAATTCTGTCAGACAATCTGCACAAATGTGGACTTTCTGGAATTTTAAATAATTTCTTGTACAATTTGTTGTCAGAAAAGCAAATGAACTTTTCCCTTGGACAACTGACAACTTCCAGAATTAGCTACATGGGCCTACCCCAAGGCTCATGTCTCAGCCCTCTTCTTTATAACTTTTACGTCAAAGATATCGACAACTGTTTGGCAGAACAATGCACGCTAAGACAACTTGCAGATGACGGTGTGGTTTCCGTAAGAGGTCCACATGCCGTGGACTTGCAAGGACCATTGCAAAATTCCTTAGATAACTTGTCTTCTTGGGCTATGAATCTAGGGATCGAATTCTCGCCGCAGAAAACTGAACTGGTAGTGTTTACTCGAAAGCGGTACCCAGCCCAAATGCAGCTTAATCTTTTGGGCAGAAACATTACCCAATCATTGTCTTTCAAGTACCTTGGGGTCTGGTTTGATTCAAAGTGCACTTGGAATGCCCATATTACGTATTTGAAGCAAAAATGTCAGCAGAGGATCAACTTTCTCCGTTCAATTTGCGGCACATGGTGGGGTGCTCATCCGGGAGACCTCATAACGCTTTATAAAACAACTATTCTCTCTGTTCTAGAGTACGGCTCTTTCTGCTTTCTCTCGGCAAGAAAAAGTCACCTAATAAAATTGGAACGAATTCAATATCGTTGTCTGCGTATTGCTCTAGGCTGTATGCACTCAACGCATAACATGAGTCTCGAGGTTCTAGCAGGAGTAACACCCCTCCAGAACCGTTTCTGGGAGCTCTCTCTCAGAATACTAATCAAATGCGGAGTGACGAACACACTTATAATTGCTAATTTTGAAGAAATTCTTGGGTTGAACACACAATCTCGATTTATGAGAATCTACCACCACTACATATCATCAGATATGTGTCTTCCTTGTTATACTCCAGACCGTGTTCACTTCACCAATCGCAGTTCCTCAATTGAATATGATCTGACCATGAAACAAGCAACTCATGGGATTCCCGATCAACTTCGACCTATTATTATTCCGCGTATTTTTACTGAAAAGTACCAACAAGTCAATTGCATGAAAAGATATTTTACAGACGGGTCCCGTCTCAATGGATCCACTGGCTTCGGTGTCTTCAATGAAAACTCTAGCGCCTTCCGCAAACTTCAGGAACCTTGTTCCGTTTTTGTTGCTGAGCTGGCAGCAATCAACTTCGCATTGGGGATGATTTCCAACATGCCCGCAGACCATTACTTCATCTTCTCGGATAGTCTCAGTTCCATTGAGGCTATTCGGTCGATGAAACCAAGTAGGCACTCATCTTATTTCCTTTCAAAGGTAAGGGAGCAGATGAGTGTACTGGTGGAAAGATCATATATGATTACCTTTGTATGGGTCCCCTCACATTGCTCAATCCCAGGCAATGAGAAGGCGGACTCTCTCGCAAAGGTGGGCGCGCAGGAAAGCGAATTGTATGACAGGCAAATTTCACACGATGAATTTTACCATTTAGTGCGTCAGAGTACCTTTTCGAGTTGGCAAACCGATTGGGACACTGGAAATCTTGGACGGTGGTTACATTCAATTATTCCTAATGTTTCTTCGAGAGCGTGGTTTAAAGGCTTGGGCTTAAGTCGTGACTTCATTCGCGTGATGAGTAGACTTATGTCCAACCACTACTCGCTAGATGCTCATCTCAATAGAATAAACCTCGTGGACAGCAACATCTGTCGGTGTGGAAACGGTTACGATGACATCGAACACGCAGTTTGGCAATGTACGGATAATGACGCCGACAGAGAGCGACTTTTGAATACCCTCGAGGCCCAAGGAAGACAACCCTATGTTCCTATCAGAGACGTGTTGGCAACCCGTGATCTCTGCTATATGCAGTCCGTTTATGTCTTTCTTCAAATGTCTAGTATAAGAATTTAATTCCTTTTGTCTTTTGTCTCTCTTTATTAGTTTTTGTTTGTCTTGTCCCCCGTCTCGATGAGTCTCATCGTCGCCCACTGGTCACCCACCATAGCCGGTCGAACTCCGGACGAAGCTAGAACAGCACTACCGTTCATACTGGCGACAACGCTCTGATGAGACAACGAAACCCTACCCCAAGCTCCTCCCCTGATCCTATCCTTCGAAAATGTACCCTTCTAACCTCGAGTAAGCCGCGAGTAATCGGCCCAACTTCCAACTAGACATAGAATTAAGTGAATCTTGTTACACACAGTGAACAATGAATTATCGGCTCCGTAAAGCTAACGCGATTGAGCCTTCCAAATAAACGAACTAGATAAAAAAAAAAAAAACATTTTTCTGCAAACCTAACGTCGGCAATCCGAGAATGGGCAACTCAATTCCGAGTATCCCAGGCCGCATTAAAATCCTTAACTGATATACTCAACACTCATTTACAATGTAACCTTCCGAAAGACCCTAGGACATTGTTCGAAAACACCAACCAAACCCGAATTTTTGACGTAGAACTACGTCTTTGTCGACTATACTGGGGTGCAAATCAAAAAATCACGTCTAAGATTTTGTGACAAGCAACGCATTAGGTATAGGAAAACGTCACGATAGGGGGGGGGGGGGGTAAATTTCTCCTCGATTTAGCGTGACATAATTAATGCATGGCCCTAAGTCATATATCATGCAGAACAAGATTGTATAGTGCAATCTACACTACTCTAAGCAGTTTTAGCTAGAGGAGGAATGATCTAATGTAATACACAAAATCGAAATAGATTTAATCACGTTTACACGCGAGGCATCAAAATTTTAAATTTATTGCTCCGAATATACGTGCTCAATGCCAGCGAGGATCGCAGCATAGCAGAACTGAAGCTCTTTGGTCCGGTATTGCAGGTAACATTGACTTTAAACTTTAAATATGTGCATCATTTCAAAAGATAACTCATTATATTTCAATTTCCAACTTCTATTCAAACCACCAACATCAACAGCTACCACTAACTTTAGAAAATTGAAGGTTCATTTAAAAGATATTTTGAAGTAGGATTACGTCTTTTGGCAACATAGTGCCCCCATAGTGCAATTAAAAAAAAATTGACTGCATTACGAAAAGTGGTCAGGTTTTGACCGCATATAACTCTGTCAATAGCTGATAGATTGTAATTCTAAACAAGCCAATCGAAATGTAGCTACGAATCTGCTAAATTGAACACTTCATTAATTTTCATACAACAAATTACACAAATATCCAACTATTGCAATAGTGATCAAAATTATCACCGATTGCCTACAAACAGCGCATTCCCTAAAACAGCTTTCAAAATCGAATTCGATCCTGTCTCCCTGAACGGTGTCAGCCTCATCCGTGTTGAACACCCTAATAGCTAAGCATTACTCAACCATCACGACAAAACGGTCCTTTTCAGGGCCACCATAAATTTGATAAAGAGTATTTTTTTGGACATTTTCATGCTGAACATTAGGTCATAAGTAACATTGATCGATTCTCTTCGTTGACATTCTCTTTCGTTAATAACTTGAGCACATATCCGCTTCTTTTTGGGTTTGATATAATAGATGCTAGATAAAAGCTTCTTTTATAGATCAGTGTGCAGAAAATACCTGGGAATGTCATCATATGACCGTGGGGATACAAAGAGAAAGTTGATGAAGAGAATCTGTCAATGTTACTTAGGATCTAATGCAAATTTCAGCTTGATTTGTCTAGGTCATCAATCGAATGTCAGTTGCCATATGTTAATATCTAACATAAAGGAAATGTAGATAATGTTGGCCTATGGATCAAAGATTAGGCCCATCGCTAAAAATCTGGTATTTATCAATTTTATCTAGATGAACGCGTCATAGGGACGGTAGTTATGGATATTTTTGGTCGCTATTGAAAATTTAGTCTATTGATCCCAATCGACTTATGTATGGGCCCAAATTAGGGGCATTTAGGCCAACATTACATCCATTTCTTCTACCATATATTTTTAAGGCAACATTGATCCAGAGATGATGGATTTCAATTCTGAATAAGCAAGTCAATAAGACATTTTTCTACAAATCTGATAAAATTAACGATTTATCATTTTTTTAAATTTCACTATTGAAAATTGCACGAATGTCATAAAATGGTAACCGATTGCCTGCGAAAAGCGCTTTCTCGAACACAGATTTCAAAATAGAATTCGATCCGGTCTCAACGAACGCTGTTCATTCAATCACGGTGTGTGGTGAGTGGTGTTCTCCAGTACACAACGAAAGGCTCCCCGCAAGCAGCTAGCTATCAAGGCTGCCCCCAACCGCTGATCGGATTCAGTTGCTCGTCGTGAGCCGCTGCGGGCCATCTATGCCGAGCGCGTCACCCTCATTCCAAAGAACATACAGCTCATCAGCCTCATCTGTGTTGAATAGTTTAAGAGTTAATTTGCATTGAACGTTCACTCGCTTTGCTGCCAACCACATCACCCCCAAAGCTCTTTGATAATTTACCCAGCAATCACAAGTTTGTAGTCAAATGCGTAACAGTATTGAAGTGGTCCATAAAAACCGAATACCACATGACCATGTCAATTGACCAGAAACACTTCAAATTAAGGTAAGGCTTTCTCTAGGACGCCAGAAAAAAGCAAAACATTCGAAATCGAATAATATTTGAAAAATTTAGCAAAGAACTTCCTCCAATCAATTTTCGCTTTTCTTATTATCTATTGGATAAGCCAAAAAAAATCTTGCGTTTTGTGCATGAAAATACGCAACTTATTCATCTGAAAACGAGGTGAAATCAATTTAATATTTCCAATACTTTTGCCGTGACATCAAAATTACCTTTCGTAATCCTACGTCAAATCTACGATCGTATCTTGGTTACAAACTCTTTTTTTTTTCTTAAATGTATGTGCTTGAAATAATTGTATTTACTTGAATCGAAGTCAAAATCCGTTGATTCCAAATCAAAATAGTCAGACCCGGCCTCACATCACATCCACAGCTATGCCACCCAGGAATGCACCCTTTGATTAACGTAAGTCTCTGTTTCTCAAGTCAATGCCAATCACCGGTGCAGGGGAAGCCAATTTCACACCTCCCGCTGAATTTCGGGCATACTTTCATCGAAGGAATATAAATTTCTACATTTTAAAAGCGCCCCAATCTGGACATTTTTCCATGAAGTTTCCTCGAAATGTCAAGGTAAATGTGTATTCGAAAAATGGTACCGCCCAATGCATAACTATTATTGCTATCAAAAATCCATCCATAGAAAAATGCACACCATTATGAGGTGATTGATCGGCGAGTGTGTTTTCGTACAATTTCAAAACAAACTTCTGAGCTTAAATACCTAAACGAACTTCATCGCTCTGTACCTACATTGTGTCACCCTTCCACCGGACATCACCTAAAGTATCCACAATGACAAGCAGTTTTGTTCGACGAGCTACCTATATGGCACACTGGGAATCCCCCCTGCAGCATTTTAGTCGCTTTTTCTACACCTTCCTCATATATCTCATGTCCGCCCCCATCCGGTCCGGAGAACTCCGCGCCACATTTGCATGATTTGTTTTTATTGTATTCAACCACCGACGTTTTTCTATTCGCCTTCACCTTGCAGCCCCTACAGAGGGTCTGCTTCCGATCACCACCCACCATGCCACCCCATTTACACAAATTGGGGTAGTAGCTTGACACGGTAGAATTCCAGTCGCTATACTTTTGCCCGCTCCGTTGTCATTACGAAAATTATTCCGCTCGAATATGTTCATTTCCGCTGAGGAATGTTTTTTTTTTTATTTTGCACTCTCATTCGTCGTATACAACCTTGCCTGGATTGAGTAGAATGAATTTTGTTGTTGTTCCAATGCGGAGAGTGAAGAAAAACGGTCAGCCATCCACGTGAGGTAGAGTTCATTAGATTGTAGCGGATGGGCGATAATTCTCGGTGAATTGAGGGAACGCGAAATTCAAATTTTTGCGCGCCATCTCTCGCTCTTTCTCTTTTATTCGAATGAATGGTTCGCTAGAGAAGAGCAAGCGTGAAGTAGGTATTTATTCTATGCAGGTGTATCAACGAACGAACGAACGATAGTTTGGAACAGTAGCTTTTCAAAGCATGATTCATGGCGTGGCCGACAGTGTGGGCGGAAAAATTGGGAACTAATTATGTTGGATTAAAATAACCTTATAATGTTTGTAACATTAAACAAAGACCAGAAATTTGAGACCCGTACAATAGAAAAAAAAAATTAAGATCCAAGATCCTAATCAAGTAACTAATCCAGAAATAAGAAACAAGATACAAGAAGCAAGAAATAGTAGAACATATGCAGAAAAGAAGTTAGTACTTTAGAGAGAAACAGAAATTAACTAGGCATTCACAAATAAGAACATTCAATTTCATTTAAATTAATCTGGCACCTCTTCCAAAAACACTTTCTTCGCCGACAGCACATGGCAAGCTCCGCGCAGCATGTGTTCATTTTCCGCTTGTTTGACTCGCTCGTTAAAAACAGTGCCCCTAGAGTAGGTTCGTACTCCCTCGCACGATACAGTAGCGCCGAGTCGCCATATCCACACATGGAGAACGGGCGACCGCATCATCGGGCAAGGTGTAGTACCTACATACCTACTCCGACTGGCTCGACAAAGCTCAGACCAATTTCTGTTATTACTTATCACACTGCCGACCGACCGCACACACAGCCTCGACTTGGTCTTACTACATGCGAGCTATCTGCGTGCCCGGAGCAGAGCGCACCGCTCCACCAGGGCTCTTAGTTGACTGTCGAAGTCAGACCGGAACGGTAACGCAGCGTGAAATTGGCGACGCGTGGATTATCGGCCGGCACTAGAAGGTGCGCGTGCGAAAGTCTCATAAAAACAATGTCGCATCCATCGGTACGCATCTCAATGTCAAGTGTACCGGGCAACGACGAGCAACGGATCAATTCAGCATAAATTTCGTTGTTGGATTTTGCGGCGGTGTGGGTGGAAGAAAGGCAGTTCTGTTTCGGCGGTGTCGAATTGAAGCAAGGTGAGATCACAAAGTAAGTGTATTAGATCAAAGGGAAAATAAGAGTTATTGTACTACTAGAGAAAACCTTGTGCCGAGAGAAGAACAAACGTGAAGACATTGTGAACGGGGTAGGCATGCATGTGTATATGATAGGAAGTGATTAATTGAACTGTCAAGAAGAAACAACGAGTGTCTAGAGAGGAAGTGACCCCCTTTTCAGTGGTCGGTGAATTTGCCGTAGGAAGAGGCGTACTGAATGAGGAAGATTTTAATCCAACCTTCGCAGCCAAGTAGTGGATGTCAAGATAAAAAGTGAACGATCCGGCGGCGAAGGTGGTATTCAATGCGTTGACATTGCAACAAATTCGTTGGTGGAAGAGTGTAATTTGACGGGTGAAACCAGATGACATGAAAACAGAGTGTTCTTTCTTGGCGTATCATGCTGCTGGAGATCATCTGTAGCCTTCAAATGATTCAGTGATTTGAGACGATTAAGGTAAGTGTATTGTTAATTTGATTGTGCGTTCAACTTACTTCCATGATTTAGAAAGCAGTTTATGTAGCGCTCACAGTTTCATATTGTACTGTAGTGTCTAGAATCTATGTATTCAAATAAATCAGAAGGAATGTGTATGTGTATGATGTATGGTGAATCTCCTAGAAAATTTAGGCATCTATCTTTTCTCATAAGCTTCGAACTACAAAAACTATTCCGTTTGAGTGAATACAATGTCGGCGTACTTGCAACGACACAGTATATTTGCTCATTTTCGGAAACGCTTTTTCACACCTTCAGTTGCTCTGTATTTTATGTTATTTTTTTTATTTTTACGAATTGGATCACTTGGGATTAACTTTATCCATTACGTTTTCAGTACGTTGCGCTAATAACCCGAATCAACAAACGAGTATGGGATTGCTTTTTGCTATTTCCATTGGGGTTATTGCAAAAAACATATGATGCAACGAGTGCGACAGTTGAATCCGATCCACTTAGAACGGAGCCAGCTGATTATTGCAGCGCACTTGGTGGCAAGAGTTGGAAGCCTTGTCAGCAGTTTGTTTGGGAAAGATTCTTCTCCTTGTGCTGATGATTAAATTCATGAACTCCGATCGTGATTTCGCCACAAACATTCGATGCAGCTCCGAAATCGAAAATTTCTTTTTAGCTTAGTCAGTAAAGACAAGGTAAGACCAGAAGGTCCCGAAGAAACGAGCTCAACATTTTGGTTCAGCTCTGGTACTATCTTCGGTCCCAAGCTGATCGATGCACCCCTCGAAACATTGGAAAATCCACGAACCCCTCATTTTATCTGTCAAACTTTCATAGCGAATCAAAACAAACGTAGTGTAGTACTGGAATTTATACTAGAATGGGATACGTTAATCGATTTGCTTGGGACCAATAGGCTAGTCAAGTAGTGAGCCAATTTAAAATCGTTAGTTTCGAATTGATTGTTGCTATTACCAAGCCGGAGGTGGCGGGTTCGATTCCTGGTCCAGTCTAGAACATCTTTCGGGTTGGAAGAGTTCTCGACTTCCCTGTCTTTGCTTGCTACACAATACACAAATTCATCCATTCATGGTTGGCGTAGAAAGGTCTCAATTAATAACTTTGGAAGTGCATCTAGAACACCACGTTGAGAGCCAGAAAATCGCTCGCTACAGAAGCGTAAGAAGCCAATATAAAAAGAAGAAAAAATTCACCTTCATATGTGATTTATTTGAGAGGGAAGCGCCCACTTTAGAAGGACCAACCAACGTTTAGCTGAGTTTTTTTTTAATTTAAAGCAAACGGTAAATGAGTTGACGCGTATTTCCAGGCACAGTAGAATTTTAATTGACCACGTTTATTCCAATTTTGATTCCATTTGTTCGGAGTTACGGATACTGATTTGAAAAAAAACCGATCATGAGACCTTAGTGGTTAATGTCTTAGACCATGTTAACGATAACGACAATTTTGTAAAATTGAAGTGCTGGAGGAAATATTCGAAACAACCTGTTTCGAATCTTGTTGAGAGGAGCGTGAATTTTCCATTAGATGAAAATTTTAGAACTTGTTGTTAAAGGCCAGCTGTTGGAGTAAATTTGTCGAACCTCTTAACGGAATTCCTTTATGAAGAGCTTTGAGTGGGTTGGTTTATTTCCTTTTAATTCCGTTATAATTGCTTATCTTTTGACAGATACGCGTATTTCGTCAACTACTTGCAGACTTCATCAGTGCCAAGTACTCAACACCACTGAAGAATCCATCTTTAATCTACGAGTTATATACTAATCAATAGGTACTAAAAATCAGCAGGTATCTACTGCCATGTCAAAATTTACCTAAACAGGTACCTAAATTCAGTCTCCAACAGGTAGAGGCATGCTACGATGTGTTGTTTTAGGTAGCATGCTAAAGAGTCTCGAGTATCCGTTTCCTTGATCTCTATTAAGCAATGTTGATGGATTATGTTTAAATATTTCTAGACTTTCGGCTACGTCTAGTTTCCAAGGTGAAGATACAGTCCGCAGGATATTAATGTTTTCCTTAGTCAAATTGTGCCCCTTTTTAACGATATGTTCTGCAACCTTGGATTTAAATTCATAATGAAGTCCTTTATCCATCTCTTTGTTAGCCTTTTTTACCTCTGCGATGTGTTCCTTAAACCTTGTTTCCAAAGTCCTTTTCGTCTGACCAATGTAGATTTTATTGCAATCTGAACAAGAGATTTTGTAAACTCCGGCTTTCCCTAAGACATTTATTGAATCCTTAGTTGATCCTAACAGTGACTTCAGCTGATTTATCCTACTGCTGAATACTAAATCGAGGCCAAAACTTCTAAACTTTGAAATCAATGGTTTGGTAATGTTTTTGTCAGAATTCACCGCTACCCGTTTTAAACCCTCAGTTACTGGTGTAAGAGTTGTCGAAATACGCCTAAAATGATCCCTTGTTCTTTTATCGATTACTGCTTGAATTGTTTTTTCTTGATACCCATTAAGTCTAGCGATTTTAAAAATGTGAGCTATTTCCTTTGATTTGCCTGTATCGCTAAGAGGAAGAGTATGCATCCTGTGAACCATGTGGTGAAAAGCGGCCATTTTGTGTTGATGGGAATGGTTTGAAGTGCTTGGTATTACTCTCTTTGTGTTTGTTGGTTTCCTATAGATTTCGAAATTGAACGAAGACGTTTCCCTGATTCTTCTTCGTGAGTAAATTTGATGTCCTTGTGAACGTTGCTTATGGCCTCCAAAGTTTTTGATAAATCTTCCCTTTTGACAATGCTAAAGATGTCATCCACGTACCTATACCAACATTTGGGCAACAAATTCCTATCCTTTAGAGTATTTTCTAGGTTAGCCATGAACAATTCACATAAAAATGGAGAAAGCGGATTGCCCATAGGAGCGCCTTTAGTTTGTTTATAGAAATTTCCTCTGAAAATGAAATAATTTTCCTCCATACAAAGACGAGTAAGCTTGAAATATGACCGAACTTTGTTTTTCAAGTAGAATCCTCACGTTGCTTCAGAAGCCAGTCCTCTAAAAGGCTGATGGCTTCCTTTACTGGTACACTCGGAAAAAGTGCTGTGACATCAAATGAAACCATGACTTCATCTTCCCGAATCTCTCCTGATGCCTGAAGCTGACTTGCGAATTCCTGTGTGCTGTTAACTGAGCGAGTGGAAAAGGGTTTAGGCATATTTTGAAATTCCTTCACTAGCCATTTGGCAAGCTTATGAGTGGGGGATCCTTCAACCGAGATAATCTCCCTCATTTCGTTTCCTGGTTTGTGAATCTTTGGTAAACCTTTGATCCTAGGTAGAATAGGGTTTGAAACTTTCAATTGATTCGTACTGTTGCCAATAAACGCCTTGCACTCTTTCAACGTTTTATCCACATGTTTAACTATAGATGGGAGCGGGTCAATCCTCAACTGTCTGTATGGGCCATTAGTATTTTTTTCCGTCATCCGATGGTCATAGTCCTCTTTGTCCAAAATCACTACTGCATTACCTTTGTCCGCTTTTGTGTAGAATACCGGCTTTGTTTTTAGTTCTTTGAGAATTCGAATTTCCTCTTTTTCGGTTTTATTAAGTGAATGTCCCTTTCCGTTTTGTATTGTCTCTGAAATAATATTCCTGGCAGTCTCGTTATAGTTTGTTGATACCAGAACAATCGAGATATCGGGAAGGTCATTCTTGTGAAACCACGTTAAATTTGGTATTAACGAAGTGGAAAAATAATTTGGAGTATAAAGATACGATTGTTGCTGTTTTTTTTTATCTAAAACACGCTTTTGAAACAATTTCTAGGCCCTTATTGTTGAAATCAATCAAACGCTTTGGAATTACGAGTACTGTATATAAATGGTTTGAAAGCTATTTGTCTGACAGAGCTCAACGGACTGTTTTTAATGATTCTGTTTCCAGTCCCATGGAGAATAACCTTGGAGTGCCCCAGGGAAGTGTAGTAGGGCCCCTGTTATTTATTATGTATATTAATGACTTGCGACGTGTTCTATGATTTCGCGACATTAATCTTTTGCAGACGATACTGTGTTATTTATTGCAGCTATGGATTTAGATGCCGTTTTACACTTGAATGAAGATTTGAGACTATTGATCGCGTTCGGAAGATTAAATATCTTGGCGTGATTATTGATGACAAATTTAAGTTCAACTCTCACATTGACAATGTCATCAAGAAAATTGCCAAGAAGTATGGAATTATATGTCGATTGAAACACGATTTAACTATTACCAGTAAAATACAGCTATACAAATCAATCATCTTTTCTCATATAAATTGTTGCCCTTGCATTTTATTTCTGGCCAATGAAACACAAATATCGAGATTACAGCACTTGCAGAGTAAAATATTGCGTTTGATTTTGAGATGTAATAGATTCACTTCCTCAACTTTGATGCTAGACGTCTTACAATGGTTGTCGGTGAGGCAAAGAATCGTATATTTGACTATGGTGTTCATTTTTTAAGTAGTTAACGGTTTGCTGCAGTTCGATTTTGTTTGCTAACCTGGTTAAAATGTCATATTTAAGAATCTTGAAGATAAATCGTCCAGCTCAAACCTTTGTAGGGGTAAGAGGTGGGACCATCATTATCATCATCAGATAACATAAAATCCTACTACTTAAACTAAATCAGGAATCATTAATATTTACTTAATCAGGATGATAAAACATTATAGAATAAATACTTAAGGCTAGCACGGGAAGCATTGAAGTCAAAAAAGTTATAATATCTATTTAAAATTTTCGTTTGCACCATAGCTTGTGCGAAAAGTCGGGATCGTAAAGAAAGAGTGGGTTCGCAAATTGACTCGTCTTATATTAATGTTAAGCTGTTGTAAAAGTGGACTGCAGTCAATGTCCGACCGCAGGAGATCGGCGATGAAGACAGCCTTAGCGACGTCACGGCGAACACTGAGAAGTTGTAGGCTCAGCAAGTTACATCGATTTTCATAATTAGGGAGGTTTACAGGGTCTTTCCAGGGTATCTCCTCTTAATAGACTCAAGTCGATTCGTGGCATTGTTGTAAAACGGCGCCCAAACTACTGAACAGTATTCCAGTGTCGAACGGACTAGTGAACAATAAAGCGTTTTCAAGCACGAAGTTTCTCTGAAATCTTTAGCAAAGCGAAAAATAAAGCCAAGCTGAGAAGATGCTTTACTGGCGACATATGACACATGCTCCTTGAAGGTTAGTTGACAATCTAACATGACTCCTAAGTCTTTGACTGTAGTCTCCCGATTCAGTGTCTGACCATGAAGGCTGTACGTAAAGCAGGTGGGTTTTTTTTTCTGCAGAAAGTGATGATTGAAAATTTTGAAGCATTCAATACCATCCTACTCTTGCGACACAAAATTGCAAAAACGTCCAGCTGTTGTTGAAGGAAAACTGAACCACTACGATCCTTTACGACAAAATACAGTTTAAAATCATCCGCATTAGATAGCTTCGGACAACTGATTGAATAGTGAATGTCATTCAAATACAGCAAAAATACAATCGGCCGAATATGCCTACCTTGGAGTACACCAGAAAGAACCGGAAACGACTGAGAAATACGGTCACCTATTTTCACTGACATTTGATGACCGGTGAAGGGGACCATGGAAGCCTAATCGCTCTAATTAGGCAACAGCAATCTTGTGGTTCATTTGATCAAACGCAGCAGAGAGATCCGTGTAGATAGCATCAACTTGTTCGCCTTGTTCAGACTCGCGAATTATAAAAGATGTGCATTGCACAAGATTTGATGCAGTGGATCTCTTCTGCTTAAATCCATGTTGTTCGGAGGCAACGTAAATAGAGCAAGTGTGTTTAAAATAATCCAAAACTATCAGCTCAGAATGTTTCGAAACTGCGCACAAAACCGCATTGCCTCGATAGTTGATTACTGACTGTTTATCGCCTTTCTTGAAGACAGGAAAAACGTCTCAGGGAAGATTCCAGCATTCAACGAGAGGTTGTATATGAACGCTAGTGGTGCGCTCAAGACTCCTATACAGTTTTTAATCACCACAGATGGAATTTCATCAGGGCCAATACCGGAAGATTTTTTAAGCGAAGATCTGCTCTTTGGACGTCATCTCCAGATAAAGGTGGATGAGATTCAACAGCTGAACGTTTGGGAACCTCAATTGCTGCATCTGAAACGTGTTCGTTAGAGAGTTCCTCATTGACGAAAACACTGCAGAAATGTGACCTGAATAGATCCGCGATACCATCCACATTAGACATTTCTCGATCCCCGTTGAAAATCGTGGAGGGCAGACCCGATTCCTTTCGTTGATCTTTCACGTGATTCCAGAAGCTTTAAGAATTAGTTTTGAGCTTATTTTGTAGTTGGCACTGGTGTTCTAGGTAGAGTTGCTTGTTGAGCTGCTTGTACTGCTTGTTAATGCATATGTATTTCTTTCTCGATACGTCAGTTCGAAGTTTGCAAAACTTTTTGCAGGCAGCCCGTTTAGATTAAAAAATAAAATACCTAGGGGATGAGTACTTAAGGGGGTTAGACTTTGATAAGTTCTTTAGTGGGAATGACACTGATGAAGACTGCACATTGTAGTCGAAATACGTATCTGTCATGGATACCAAAATTAATTAAGTGGAATTAAATGGAAGATAAACCCTTTTGCTGTTTTATTTAGCATTCCGCTAACAACCCAATTTCATTACTTCATTACTCCGTATAGATTATTTAAGACGCTTCAAACGAGGGTTTGACCATGGAGGGTGAGTTGGTATGACTGGGGTTTTCTTCAGTACGATACAACAATATTCGTAAAAATAGTCGAGGAAATAATTACTCATGATCATGCAGTTCTTCATCTCAGTTTATGCTCTCGAAAAAGGCAGTCATTCCATCGAAGTCAGCCTTCCAGTAGTCATATGAAATGCTATCCATAGTGTTACGAAATGCCTGGCTTAATATCAATGATATCTGCAGAGGTGGATGATGCCTACAACGCATAACTAGTGGCATAGGCGCCTCATAAATCGAGCAACTAGAAGTAACCTCACGGCTAAGAAAACATAAATCAAGCAATTTATCATTCTCATTGGAAACACTATTCAGTTGCAGGAGATCAGCCGTACTGTAGCTGTCCAGAAGAGCTGCTGCCAAGGGTGCAATGTTTGAGCAACTGGCTTGAGGATGGAGGAACTCGGCCTCATTCCAGGACCCAGTGGCGTTTCCTTTACCTCAATCTACCTGTGCATCAACTTTCAAAACATAAACAATCATCGAAATATTGCATGCAATGGATAGATATCGAGTAAACTAGAAGATTAAGTGTATTTTTTTAACCGATTCGAGTATAAATATGTCATTAAATCTGGTTTTGAAAGTTGGTGCACAGGTAAAAAGTGAGGCTACGGGACGCCAGTGCCAGGACCATTTGATATACAATAGATTGAAATCACCAATTACGAGGATGTCGTCATTTGCATTCATCTAGGATATGATCCACAAGAGAGAGTTTAAGTGTTGATCAATCAACTCGGAATCTCCAAGGCGGCCCGGGGGCAGATACAGTACACAGACGAAAACCACTTTCGATTGTAAATAGATGGACACTAGACTGATGCAAAATTTGAAATTTTCGCTCCACAGTGCTTAAACGGCTTTAAATCTGGTCCTGATTAGCCTCCCAAAATCTAAACTTATTTGATAAGAAACTGTCTTGGCACAAACTATTCGAAGTTTATGTGGAAATTGCTATGGGAAAACCAAACTTTTTGTTCATTGTCTTCTACCCATTTTCCATATTGCTTTTTCGAAAATTTCTATAACTATTCTTACGGGAAATTTTCTAAGCTACAACTTTGCTCAAAATCGTTTTTTAGCCAAATTTCAAATTAAATTGTTATTAATTGTTTAAGAGATTGATAATCTTATGGCATGATCAAGCAGCTGTTCTGTTGGCAACACTGTATTCTGCAGTGTGACATAGTAGCCATGATATTTGTGCTCTATTCTTCGCACCAGAAACATCAACGTTGCCTTCTAAACAGTTGAAAGAGCATAATCATAAGGCATCAGTGACTTTTTTTTTATTAATTTATTTGATAAGGCTCAACCAAATTAACTTTACAGAGCCGAGGATTCTTGTTCACTATTCAATACATCTTAAAACTATAGTCAAAAGGTACAACACAATAAACATTTTATCTTCCGCTGTCCAATAAGCCTCCTTCACCAGAACGGAAGCCGCTTCCAGTGGTTTCATTCTATGGCAGATTCACCAACGAGAGTCAGAGCGCTTCCATTGCAGCAATGGACGCAAAACGTGGGCAGTTCTCACACATTCATCACGAAACGGTTGCTTTCCAAAGTCGACGACGCATCGACTGAAAGAACTGCTGATGAAGAACAATGAGAAGGACCACACAATGGTTGCTGCCGAGTAAACAGACGATCACGTGACACACATTGAGAGTGGTCTGCTTCTGTCGACAGCCGAGTGAACACTCACATCAGTGACTTGAATCATTAATAACTTTTGTTCCTTACATTTAATTGAAAAGTGGTCTTGAACAAAGTTGTAGCTGAGAAAATCTTCTACAATCATTGTTATAATTTTTTAAAGCATAAGGATGTGGTGAATTGTTAGATAGATATGAACAAAAACATAAGTTTTTCCATAGTAATTCCGTATAAACTTGAAATGCTTTTTGCCAAGTCAGTTTCTTACTAAAGTAGTTCAAATTTTGGACGCTTAGCAGGACCCAATTTGGAACCGTTTAAGCACTTTGGAGCGAAAATTTCAAATTTTGCAACAGTCTAATGGACACCCACAGTTGTTCGACACCAGTACAACTAGGTGGATGG
Source organism: Ochlerotatus camptorhynchus (assembly GCF_037179485.1). Taxonomy (NCBI): domain Eukaryota; kingdom Metazoa; phylum Arthropoda; class Insecta; order Diptera; family Culicidae; genus Ochlerotatus; species Ochlerotatus camptorhynchus. Next base: position 11,434 of record NW_027040531.1, on the reverse strand, counting down.
AGCTGCCGAGATGGTGATTATAGTTTGGATAAATTGCTATCCGATATTTACGCGAATATGATTTGCGATCTTTTGAGACTTGATTAGCAAATTATGGGACCCTTTCAACTCAATAAGCATGGGCTAAAATCCACGATCATCTACATAGTGAGCCAAATCTTTCACCACGGTATCCAAATGGAATTAATAAATTGATCATGTAGTCATGTTTCGAACCAAAAGATTGGACACCTCTTTGAAACAAATTAGTCTCGGATTGAGCTATTGAACTCCAGTTCAAAAATCGAAACGATCGCCACTACGTCATCGAACCCCTAATTTTATTGCATACAAACCACTAGGTCCGCTACGAATACATTAGGCGTCAATCTATAGCATTCAATTTCAAATAGCTATTTTTCTAGAAAAAGATGACATTGTAATTAAATTGTATAAGCTTTTTTTTAAACTCGTCCTCCATTAATAGGAACACTGTTCCAGTAGTTGTGGTAGTTGCTAACTTTGGTTCCTATAGCAGTGGAACGCATTGTTTTCCAATGGATTACACTATTATAGTAACACTGCCACATAGTCGCAAAGGAGTCAAAATCTTAAGGAAAATTAATTGTTTTCCGTCATTTTTGGACTAATTTCAATATTCAAGTATGCAAATATACTTTATTTAACGAGAATTACCTATAATACATACATTTATCTGGTTTTCCATCATTGTTCTGCCATAAACCCCACACCGCAATTATGAGTTTTCACTACATCACTATTATTGGAACACCTACCCTAATGAGCAATTCCATAGCAAAACGATATAGTGGTTCTAAGAATTTCGTAAAAATTTGTAGTTTTGCTTCTTATCGCAAAATATTAGACCTGTACTTTTTATTTTGTCATTAGGGTGACCATTTTCATGTTTGATTTTTTTTATTCTTTATTATGGAGATTTTTAGCCTAAGGCTAGTTCATCTCCGGAGAAAGGAGAGGCCTCTTGGTGAGAAACCTCTAAATACATGGTATATTAACATTTTGTAAATAACTTTGATTGCTGGCTCTTCAACTTATATAGAAAAATAACAATATATAAAATAGTGAAATAGAAAAAATATATATATATATATAAAATAGTGAATAGCTACAAACGAATAATCCAAACAAAACAGAGCTCAGGCATGGGTCCAATAATGAAAGTCCATCCAGCTGAGATGTCCCGACGGCCGAAAGAAATTCCTGCTATACCAAGGTGGTAGATTTTGGCTTCTTTTATGAAGGTTACTAGTGGTGCCGAGGCCGAAGTATCATTCCCGAGCAGATCGCTGATGCTGGAAGTTAGACAGAGTGACTCCCGAAGATTTTTAAACTCCGGGCAGTTGCCCAAGATGTGTTCGACGGTGTAGGGTACCCCACAGATGATGCAGCTTCTGCGGAACGGCAGGCCACCATAGTTATAGTAGAGTTTGGTGTGCCCGGTCCGAAGCCGCGAAATCACGCGTTGATCCCTCAGGTTGTCCAGTTCGCTCCATGGTTCAGTTGACCCTTTGACTTTGCGGATGAAGGCAGTTCTGTTGCGGAACCACTCGGCCTCCCATGCCGCTCGAATGGTCCGCATGATCCACCGTCTGACGTCCTGTAGGGGTATCTTGTCGGTGAGTCTGGGACTCGATGTACCGGCTCCGGCAAGGTGGTCACCAGACTCGTTACCTGGCACTCCGCAGTGTCCGGGAATCCATGTGTACACGGTGTTTGGTGGGGCGTACTTTATAATCGCCTGGGTCCATGGGTATTTTGGTGCTTTCGAGGTGATCGCTTGAACGACGCTGTGTGAGTCTGTTAATATAAGTATCGGTTTGTTGGCTGGCGTCGTAGAGGCACGGAAAATCGCTGCAGCCTCGGGCCGAGAAAACCGAGCAATGTGGAGGAAGACTGCTGCTTTCAGCAATACCGTCTCAGAAAATCCCGATACCTACTCCGTTTATCGATTGGGAGCCGTTTGGTGTACCGGTGTACGTGGTCAGCATAGTTGGACCCAAGTAACTCGGCGACCGATCTGCGCAAAATTACGGATGCATCCCCTGCTCTGAAGCGGTTCTTGATCCGATTGTCCAATTGGGTATGAGAAGAGTGCCAACTTTACTCTCCATGCCAATAAACTGTTTGATTTGTAGAAAAATCGGTTTGTTTTAAAAATTAGACAATTTTTTAACATTTCTATATTTTTTCTTAAAATTATTTTTAATTACCTTTCATTTGGTATATTGATATTTGAATTCGGGTCAGTGGTTCAAAAGATAGGATTTTTTGTAAAATGTCCTATTTGAAATAAATAGATTTTTTGGATCACCCTAATATATCAATGGTTACCCTACACGGCATAGGCGTAGCTAGAGGGCAGCCGCAGAATATATTTGTTTAGATTTCTTGTATCTAGAAAAAAGGTTAAATTTTTAGTTTAACTAACTTTTGTCAACTTTAAAAAAACAAAAAAAAACCCCAGTCGTTATAATCGAGTACCTCTTGGTTGCACATCGTTCTGCTTGAACCTGAAAAATTATAAAACAGCGCTGCTGTCATGCCTCTGCTTATTTCCGTTTTGGACGGCGTGACAAGTAGCAAGGAGGAGCAAGTCAGCGGTTAAAGGTGGATTTTCTCCCTCTCTCTGCCGTCGTGCTGAACATTCTCTCGCAGGCGGGCGTATTTGAAGAGCGCTGCTCTCGTTACTATGCTCTTTAAGTTATCGACCAATCAGCCTTCTCTCAGGGTTATCAATACTGTTCGAAAGAGCCGGCTCCTAACATCTGCCGAAGAAAACAACTTGTTTTCTCGAGGAACAGTTTGGTTTTCGGAAAGGTCGTTCGACCCTTCACCAGCTGACTCGAGTAACAAACATTCTCAGACGGAACAAGTATGTTTCGAAAACATCTGCCATGGCGTTGATAGACGTTGAAAAAGCGTTCGACAGTGTCTGGCATGCTGGCCTGGTGTTCAAATTGCAGCAGTACGGTCTTCCAATCTTTCTAGTGAAGATAATAAACAATTATCTATCGAACAGGACATTCCGAGTCGCTCTGAATGGCATCACATCGGATGCTTTTAACATCGGTGCTGGGGTTCCACAAGGAAGCATGCTTGGCCCCAGTCTATTCAACCTGTTCAGCTCCGATATGCCGGCTCTCCCTGATGGTGGATCGTTGTCTCTGTTCGCAGATGACACATCCATCGTCTACAAGGGTAGGTTAATCGGAGCTCTGCCAACAAAATTTAAGAAAGGCCTGGACGTCCTGTCTGGATATTTCAACAGTTTGAAGATCCGTATCAACGTGGCAAAGACCCAGGTCATCATATTCCCACACTCTAAATCTCCCGGACTTGTTCCGTCGGTGAATAATAAGATCTGCCTGAACGGCACAGTGGTGGAATGGTCGAAAGAGGTAGTCTACCTCGGCTTAACACTAGACAGCAAGCTGATTTTCAGGGAGCACGTTTATAAAACCAAAACCAAGTGTAACATCTTGATAAGATCACTGTATCCACTCATCAACAGGAGGTCTACTCTATCCCTGAAAACTAAGCTTGCTGTCTACAAATAAATTATCCTTCCCGTAATAGAATACGGGATGCCAATCTGGGAGAGTTGCGCCAAATGCCATCACCTTAAACTCCGCAGGATCCAGAACAAGATCCTTAGGATGGTCCTAAACAGTCCCCCGCGGGCTAGAAATTCTGAGATCCATCTCCTGGCTGTAATTCAGACATTAGAAGAACGGAGAGTATTCATCCTGGAAAGGTTCAGAGACATCTGTCTGAGATCAAATCATCAGATCGTACGTGATCTAGAACGTTAGGTTAAGTTATAATCGTAGTTAGGTAGGTTATCACTTTTTTCAATTCAAACAAAACACACCTCCAAAGGGGTATTCTGAAAACTAGTTGAAAAACGCCAAAAACATAAATTAGAATATCAAATTAAACATGGATGAAGAGCCAGGTAGGCCAATCAATTAAACTGTTAAATCAATGTACTATCATAATCAACAGAAATAAACATAATTTTACTACTAATTACTATGCCTGTGCTCATTTTCGCATCGGATGGCGTGGTGCCAGCAGCAAGTCAACGGTAAAAGGTGAAATTTTTCCCTCTGCCATCGTGCAGAATCATTTTCCTCGCGGCGGCCGGCGTGATCACCTTTAGAACCAGCGATAGAGGTGGATGGAGGCTCACTTCTTCAACGACCTGTTCTTGTATTATTTAAGCTATCCGCTCCTACCCGATATCATCCGATCCGACCGGTGGTTTTCCATATTTATTGTTTCAAAAATTGAAACTTCATCCTAGGATTTATTCAGCAACCGCCTAGTTGAAAAAAAATATAATGAATTGTTCATTTTGGAGTTAAATTTCTAAACCATTTAGTTTGTTATTAATTAATTATATATTTATATTATTGAATGGAGCAGCAAAAATAATCTTTTGGACTAAACCTCCTTTTTATTCTAAATCAGATTTCCACAATCATGTTGAAATACACCTGAAAAGTGACCAACGAAGTCCGCACAACAATAATGTAAAACTGTGTTGACCTAACTGGGACAACACTGTAGTTCCATTGTTACCCCCCATGATCCAAGCAAGTTATTTTAAAACCACTGACGAAAAGAGATGACTCTACCCATTCAGAAGTATTAATAGACGAGCATTTTTTGCTTGCTCTGTCCAGCTGCACTTTCGAGACCTTGTTTGTCTTATCCGATCCAGTTTCGTGACATACACTCACTTATGGTAACACATTATCACTCTTCCTCAGTTGGATCGTTGAGCGCTAACAAGGTAAGGTAACGTAGACTAATGGAAGATTAATTTTTACCAAGAGAAAATTCCATTCACTTTTGTCCAGAAATGATCACAACAAGATTTGGAGTCTTTTTTTTGTTAGGATGGCCGATTGAATTAGCGTGATTGTGTTGTGTTAAGCTGGAAGACACGTTTCGAATTAAGGGAAAATAGATGTTTGGAGTTATTTTTAGGAATAACATTATATAATAGAACACAATATCAGTCGATCAAAACGATTGTATCCGCATATAGTATTAACGAATGATGCTTAACAGGTCTATATAGGGTAATACATGCTCTGAGTATAGTTTTAACTTATAGGGGAAATGTATGTAATGTCGGCTTAAGTGTCCATAATTTGGGCCCATACATAAATTCAGCAATCGACTAAATTTTCAATAGCAACCAAAAATATCCATTAGTACCGTCCCAATGACGCGATCATCTAGATACAATTGATAAGTAGCAGACTTTTAGCGATGGGCCCAATCTTAGATCCATAGGCCAACATTAGAGCCATTTTCCCTACTACGTCAGTTTGTATGTAGGTCAAAAGATTGCAAGGATAGAAGGTCGAAGGGACCGAAGCTCGAATAAATGTTAGTGGAGCAAAAACAAACAAAAGGTCGAAAGGACAACAGATCGAAGGGCCAAGATATCGAAAGGACAAAAGGTCGAAATGGGTTGATTGATCGAATGGACAAAAGGTTGAGATGGAAAAAAGTCAAAATGAACAACAGGTCAAAGAAAATTTAAAGAGACAATGGGTCAAAATGAAGTGAAAGTCGACAGTAACTAAAAGTGGCTTGGCAGAAATGTTTTAAAAGACAACTAAAATCGACAAAGCTTCCGAAAGAACTTCTTGTTATAAATAGGGCAGTTTATTCATATTTGGTCAACTTGATCATTTGCCCATGCAAATTTTTAATAGTACTTCTGGCTTTCATTCGACGTTTTTTTTTTTCAATTATACCGTTTGTCTGCTTTGTCCATTCGACCTTTTGTCCTCCTAGCTTTTATTCGACCTTATCCCTATTTTGACTTTTTGTATATATTTGTTCCATTCGATCTTCTGTGTTCTAAGTTTTAATTCAACAATTTGTCCATTTCGACTTTTTGTCTATGTTTTCCATGAAACCTTTTGTGGTCTCAGCGTTTATTCAACCTTTCAGTTCATTAAGAGCTTTTGCCGACCTTTTGCTCATTTCACCCATTTGTTTATTTTATCCATTCAACCTATTATACCCTGAACTTCCGTTCAACCCTTTGTCCACATACTCATACACACATTCACACACAGATAGAGAGAAAAATAATACAATTCAGGTTAATGACGACGGCCATACGCTGGACATTGAAAACTGAAGCAAAAAGCAGGACGTTATAGAGTTCACCAGTGTCAAATCAGGTGGTGACGAAGAGTTCTAGTTGAAGCAGAGCAGCTAACCCTGGTTTCAGCCAGATGTGCAAACCTCAAGACGAGCAACAAAAACTGCAGTTTGGGAGAACAAATGGAGGTCAAAAAGAAAATTGAACTGAACTCATATGAATAAACACACCGTACATCATAAGATCAGGTCACTATTGCCTGGTATCAAATCAGGTAGAAGCGGCGGACCGGGATCAAAAAGCCGAAAATGCACTGAAAGTTGCCACAGAGAAAGCATGTTACGCTGTAGTGGAGAAGACGCCGAAGAAACCCCGAATTCACGTACGGAAAAGAAAGCTTTGACGATTTTCTATGCTACCAATAAGAGTGTTGTTGCAGGGCATCAAGTTGGAGATCGTCAAGCGCTTTTTTATGAATCCATGCTGGAACTCCAAGATAATAGATTGCACAGCTGTATACAACTTGTCATGCAGAAGACTTTCTAGAACTTTGGCCAGACAATTAAGGATCGAGATAGGTCGGTAGTTTTCCACGCTGTGAATGTTACCTGACTTGAAGATCGGTGTGATTGATGCACCTTGGCTTCAAAGAAAACCCATTGTCGTTCTGGTCTTTCATAAATGCTCGCAAAAGATCAGCTGTCGTGACCGGACCGAGGTTTCTAACCTCGGCCACGATTACACGAATTAATGGTGCTGTTCCTTCTGCACGTCTGTCTCCTCCAAAATTCATTTTAGTTGATAAGCCTATCAGGCTCTTCATCTTTGTTTAATTTATTATTCTAATTTACGTATTCACGTTTTTCTACTAGTCTACAGAATACCCTTTGGGGGTGTGTTATGCTTGAATTGAAAAAAAAGTGATAACCTACCTAACTACGAGTACAACTTAACCTAACGTGTTAGATCACGTATGATCTGATGAGTTGATCTCAGACAGATGTCCCTGAACCTTTCCAGGATAAAATCTCTCCGTTCTTCTAATGTCTGAATTCCAGCCAAAAGGTGGATCTCAGATTTTCTAGTTTGTGGGGGACTGTTTAGGATCTTCCTAAGGATCTTGTTCTGGATCCTGTGGAGTTTAAGGTGATGACATTTGGCGCAACTCTCCCACATTGACATACCGTACTCGATTACGGGAAGGATGATTTGTTTGTAGACAGCAAGCTTGTTTTGCAGGGACAGGGTAGACCTCCTGTTAATGCGTGGATACAGTGATCTTATCACTGTCCACGAGCTAAGGTACCTCATATTTATTCCTACTAAAATTCTCAAACCAATGACATTCCGTCTTCATACGGTCTATCACGCTTCACGCTCACTCGATTCTACTCATTCTTTATTCCACACTAACCCTATCTACTACAGAAAGTATATTCAACAAGTCAACAAGGAACTTAGAATGTGGAGTGGGAAGTGAATGGCAAAAAACTGGTAAAGCATCTACATTTTTTCATCAACACCTAAACGATTTACCACGGTTTATGAATTTATTTTCAACTTATGGTTGAAAGAAAACATCAGTAGGGTTTTGGATCTAATTGTCGCTCTACTAAGCATATTCCGCGCTTTACATCTCTTTTTTGAACAAATATGACTGCTAAATTTATTTTTTTTTCCATACGTACCTTAAGACTTGATAAAGAGTCACAAATTATTGAAATGTTGTTGAAAAATTTATTAAAAAACACTAGTGCTACATAGCATGATAATTCCGAACTAAACTGTCCAGAATTCAAAAGGTCATGGCCTTCTGAACAACAATGCAAAAAATTGAAACTTTATATTAAGCATAGATCTCGAAATGTCGACCAAGCATTAACGCAAAATTTACTGGAACACTAGTGCTACCTAGCGAGAGGATTCCGAATTATACTGTCAACAATTTAATAGGCCTTGACCTCCTGAACAAGATTGCAGCAAACAGAAACTTTGTATCCAACAGGGATGTCAACCTAAATGTACACGAAGTTTTGAAAATTACAAACACCTAGCGAGATAGTTCCAAACTAAACTGCTATCAATTCAAAAGGCCTTAGCCTCCTGAGCAACATTAAAGATAACAGCAATTTTGCATATAGCAAATCTCGAGGTGTCAACCCAGAATTTACATGAAATTCATTAGATCTCTAGTACCACCTAGCGAAAGGTTTCCGAACTAAACTGCCGACAATTCAAAAAGTCTTGGCCTTCTGAACAACAATGCAGAAAACAGCAGCTTTGCATATAGCAAAGATCTCGAGATGTCAATCCTGCATGTACATGGAATTCATAAGAACACTAGTGCCACCTTGCGAGCGGATTCCAAACAAAACTGTCAACAGTTTAAAAGACCTTGACCTCCTGAACAACATTGGATAGTAATTATTTCCTACTTACTATCTGTCCAGTAATAGATATATGTCTTGCTCTAAATAGTTTTGAATTCTTACCACCTACGATATTGTCACATAACATATGTGGAACTTCATGCAAAACTGCTGACTAAAAGTTGACCCCTTTTTTGTGTTTCCTCAGTGGTATAACTGGTATATGTAGTTGGACATCAATTCTAAATTTTCGTGATTCGACACTGAGTCTTTACATGGGCCAATGTCGGAAACGTAAACAATGGCTTCTTTCGTAAATATCTTGTAATTCAAAGTCAATCCATGTAACTCAGCAATTCTAGCAGCTATGGGGACTTTCTCTATACACAAACATCGTGGTGGCTTACTTGAGCGAGTTTTCATTCTCAAGAAATTCGTGGAAATGTCAGTGTTAACGTTTGTGACATTGGCCCTTATAAAAGAAATTCAGATATTTGGTTGCATGCTCAGTACACGCTATTTGAAAACTACACAAATTTGAGTAAAATCCACCCTGATCGGTCAAAAGTGAATCTATCAAAAAGTGGATAAACTATGTTGGGAGTGACAGTTTAACAATTGAACAACGTCGGTCAGATCCATGCCAATGTTGCTCGTGTGTCAGCTTGTCACTCCAACATAGTATACCCATTTTTGAGTAGGTTCAGTTGTGACCGATCTGGGAGGATTCTATCCAAATTGGAGTAGTTTTGAAATAACGTGTAAGTATTGACGTTGACGGTGGCTTTCTAGCTCTTTACTCCTATGGTAAAATCCCGAAGTCCAGCGGATTTTGTCTTATCACCAGCGAGCCACCGTCTCTTCATGCAAAGATTGACAGGATCTTATGAGATTTTTCACTGGAGTGAAAGGATAAGGTAATGTCTAACATGTTTCTCGCACAGACTGACGTTTGCTTATGGGATTTTACCATAGGAGTAAAGAGTTACAGAGTGACCGAAAAGGCTAATTGTCAAGGTAATGCGGCCATTCTTTTTTAGACTAGCTCTGTCTGGGGCATAGGGGGCCTATCAAAGGATTTATTAACGCGTGTTTTCAAGTCGGTCAGAAGTCAATCAAGCGCATTGTTAACCAGTCATACTGTAGATAACCAGTCAGTAGATCTTTTTTGTTGGGATTTGAACAGAAACATTCAATTTTACGCTATTGAGAAACATAGAAAGGGTTGAAACCTTGGGTGTTACAGGTATCGATAAGCACTCGATTTCATTTGTCATCCTTCTTGCAAAATTCTTATGAATGGAAAGATGCAAGGTTAGCTGAAAACACTGCATATTTTCCACAAGATGAAGAAATTTATGTCTGTTTTTCGTATTAATTCCAAGAAGAAGGAGTTCCACTACAGCTATCAAATGAACAAGGCTTCAAAGAATCGCCAGAAAATATACTTCAATTTTTCAACTCACACTATGTTTTTTTTTTTTTTTATTTCCAATATTCAGCTCTTTTTTATACTGGCGGTAGAACTTTGACAGCTTCTTAAGATTTGCAATACTTATATATAAACCAGGAAACTTGTTGCAAAATTTTGCTGCTTTCAACTGTATGCATCAAACTCCAAATTTGTGCGGTCGTTTTTTCCTCATATGTTCTGAAATGAAATCCAACCAGAAATAGTGTATGCATTTATTGTCTAAGTTTATCATAAAGGGTGATACGGTCAAAATTTGGTCAATATCAACTTGACGTATTTCTTTCAATTTTGCATTTAAAAAACCTGAACACCCCTCATTTTGAAGGTGTGTGTGTGTAGAATGTTGCTCCTATTTTGATTTTGGAATTCACTCTTCAGTTGTCAAAATGCCGTCCAAGCAAGAAGAGCAGCGTATCAAAATTTTGCTCGCGCATCGCGAAAATCCGAGCTACTCGCACGCAAAGTTGGCAAAATCGCTAAAAGTTACCAAATCAACCGTTACAAATGTAATTAAAGTGTTTGGGGAACGTTTGTCGACAGCCAGGAAGTCTGGATCGGGGGGAAATCGAAAACCGGAAGCCGCTGAGACGACAAAGAGAGTTGCCGGTAATTTCAAGCGAAACCCTAACCTCTCTCTCCGAGATGCCGCAAATAAGCTGGGTGTATCGTCTACAACCGTGCATCGAGCCAAAAAACGAGCCGGACTATCGACTTACAAGAAGGTAGTGACTCCAAATCGCGATGATAAACAAAATACGACGGCCAAAGCGCGATCCCGGAGGCTGTACACGACGATGCTGACGAAGTTTGACTGCGTGGTAATGGACGACGAAACCTACGTCAAAGCCGACTACAAGCAGCTTCCGGGACAGGAGTTTTATACGGCAAAAGGAAGGGGAAAGGTAGCAGATGTTTTCAAGCACATGAAACTGTCAAAGTTCGCAAAGAAATATCTGGTTTGGCAAGCCATCTGTACCTGTGGCTTGAAAAGCAGCATTTTCATAGCTTCCGGGACTGTCAACCAAGAAATTTACGTGAAAGAGTGTTTGAATAAACGTCTGCTGCCTTTCCTGAAGAAACACGGTTGTTCCGTACTGTTTTGGCCGGATTTGGCATCTTGCCATTACGGTAAAAAGACCATGGAGTGGTACGCCGCCAACAACGTGCAGGTGGTTCCCAAGGACAAGAACCCTCCCAACACGCCAGAGCTCCGCCCAATTGAGAAATACTGGGCTATTGTCAAGCGGAACCTAAAGAAGACCAAAAAAACTGCTAAGGGCGAGCAGCAGTTCAAGGCAAACTGGCTTTCTGCGGCGAAGAAGGTGGACAAGGTGGCTGTACAAAATCTGATGGCAGGGGTCAAGCGTAAGGCCCGGCAATTCGGATTTGGAAAAGCGGAAGCCTAACTGAATATTTTTCCTGAATTTTATACTAATT